>NC_056726.1:227509530-227809530 GCF_019279795.1 Protopterus annectens
TGAAAAAGTTATTTTCCTGGGAAAGATCCTACCTATCACTTCAGCTTGACAAGTTATGGGGCATAGATTGTTAACCACCTTTATCACACAGAGAGTGGAGAAAATCTACTAACAAAATAAATTTCCTCTCATTATTATCCAGTTTAACCCTTGCACTGTCCTGTTGTTCCTTATTCTTCCAAATCCTATGTGTCCACTCCACCTTACCACCTCCAGTAATGTAGCCTGAGCTCTGTCTTTAACCTTCACAGAATATCCCATACTCAGCAATTTCTTCTTTACTTTGTCAAGCTCTCTTCCTAATTGTAATTCCTCTGACATGTTATTCAAAATTTGTTTCAATTCCTCATAGGATAATGAATCTAATAAATGTGGGAGATGCATGTTATCTTCACACAAAAAAATTATTCACAGCCGTACTTTTCATGCAGGGTCTAAATTGTACCTGGCTATCACTGTCCACATAAAGCTCTATGTCGAGATACTGCATAACTTGCCTATGCAGCCCAAATGTGAAACCCAAAACAAAATAGTTCTTATTCAACTCTTCCATAAATCTCTCAAACTCACTCATATCTCCCTTGCAAATAAAAATCAAATCATCAATGTATCACTTGTAAATAGTTTGTAAATAACTACCTGTTGCAAAAAAGTTTTGAAGTATATTTTCTTTATAAGGAACCACCGGGGTTGCTCCAGCTGCTGTAAGTGCCTGGTCACGTATACTTGCCAAATGGCGCATTTTACTCAGTTATTGATCTAATGAAGGCTGAGTACAGTGGGGCTATAATTTCCTTGGATCTGGATGCCATACCTTTGCCATTAAGTTGTGCCACATAGAAGGACTTCCTTCCCCCTGTGGACACATGACGGTCGCATTTCAGGTAACTACTCTTAGGGGTGTGCTATTGATGTTGTAATTTGCAGGTGTTTTTGGCTTCCAAAAGGGTATGATAATGCATTTTTTGCATTCAGTTTTAGGCCTTGGCCCTGGCACCAGTCATTTATTTGATCTAGATCCTCCTGAAGGATATCTACATCACTGGGGGATTCAATGATTGCCCATAGATTGTAGTTGTCAACAAACTGTATCATCCAGAGGCTTTCCACATTAGCCTTGACTTCATAGAAGTATATTCCAAAGAGGGGTGGTCCCAGTACTGAGCCCTGTGGCACACCACTAGTAACTGGCCTCTTGCTAGCTCTGGATTCACCCACTTTATCCATGTGTCTTGTCCATGAGCCAAATTGGCTATCCATCTGGTAATGTAGGGATTTATGCCCAGTTTTGTGAGTTAATTTATAATAGCTGAGTGTTGAATTGTGTCAAATGCCTTAGCCAGGTCAAGGTAGGTGGTATATATTGTTTTACCCTCATCCATAGCCCTAGTGATGTTTCAAAGAAATCCATCCGATTCAGTAGGCATGATTTGCCCTTAACAATGCCAACTTGGGTCAGGTCCAGTGTTTGGAAGTTTCCTATGTCATTATTTATCGGGTCCATAATTATTCTTTCCATGGCCTTACATATAAGACTAGTCAAACTTATGGATCTGTAATTTCTAGGGTAAGTAGATTGTCACTCTTTGAAGAGGGATGGATGTATCTGTCTCCACTGTACAGGAGCAAAGTCAGTCCAGAGGCTGTGGTTAAATAGAGGTCCTAAAGGGCCTGATAAATCCTGATTTAAGATGTTTACGAGGCATCCTGCCATATCATCATGCCCCATTGAAGCCGTGTTTTTAGGTTTAGAGAGTAAAGTGGCAACCTCCCCTTTGGTGATAATTGGTGTGGGAGTGTTAGAGAGTATTTCTTGGGGAAGAACTGAGGGTGATGGGGAGATGAAATTTGAGCTAAATGGTTAGGGTGAGTACTAATGTGTTTGGCCAAAGCATTATTTAAATTTAATTTTTCATTGGCATACAAGTGTTTGGAAATCCTCTTCTTAAGGGGTCTCTCAGTTTTGCCAATATAAAAGGCATTGCATAAAATACAGGTACTGAGGTAAACCACCCCCTAGAATTACAATTGAATTTACCCATTATATTGTATTTCTTGCCTGAGATGCAAAAAGAGTTTCTAACATTAATATGTTTGCACCACTTACAGGCTTCTCATTTGAACATACCATTATAAGGTAGATATAGGTTTGCAGTCTGATTCTCCAAAAGGCATTTAATGTTTCTACCTGTCCTAAAAACCACTTTTGGATAATCACCAATACATTTACGAATAGTGTGATCCTCAATTAGGAAACACCAATTCTTAACAAGAATAGTTCTTACTGTTAGGGCATCCAAGGAAAATGTTGTGGTGAAGCTCAATTTCTCATTAGTCAAATTTAAAGGATTAATCTCACTTATTCCGGCTGTAGAACTAGGGTTCACCTCTCCATGATTATATGGTGTAGGCACCCTAAGGTCTGTATAAGAATCGTCTGAACCTGTTTCAAGGACCAAAGACTCAGCTATTGCCATATTATTCAGAAGTGGGGTAAACCAACCATTCAACCTTTTCCGGTGAACTTCCTCTATTAGTTCATTCAACCACACACTAGGGTAGCCATGTTTAATAAACATTTCCCTCAGATTGTCACATTCCTCCAAAAAATCAAATTCTAGAGAAACCATTCTAGCCGCCCGGACAAGTTGCCCCTTTAGCACAGCCCTTTTCTGAAATTGGGGGTGGCAACTAGTGTAATGAAGAAAGGCGTTAGAATATGTAGGTTTTCTAAATATTCTAGAAATAAACCAACGATTGGGAACATCTTTAATCAAATTGACATCCAAATAGGATATTTTTTCAGTTTGGAATTCCCAAGTAAATTTCAAGAATTCAGTATACTTAGTTTGTTTGTGTCTTTCGGCTTTTCTTGGTTAGGGGTCGCCACAGCAGAACTCCAGTCCACTGATGATTGGCAGTAGAGTTTTACGTGCTGGCTTGCTGGGCCTGATGCGCAACCTTTAACAAAGGAATGCTCGGTCACGCATGTCGCCACACAGAAGACTCTCTAACTGAGAATCAAACGGGCAACGTCTAACTGTGAGGCGACAATGCTACCGCAGCACCACCACCGCAGTAATATCCTGAATAAACAAATCAGCCGAAAGTTGGTCTCCTTTCCAAAGAATAAAAATATCGTCCAAAAAACGGGTGTACCAGATTGCTTTTTGTTGAAATTCAACATTCTTAAACAAGAAGTGTTTCTACCAAAAGGCCATAACTGTATTAGCAAAGGTACCCCCACATGGTTGTATTTATATGCACTAAATCATTAATATGAGTCCTTACTTAGATTGTACATATTTAAAATGTTGTGAAATAGGTACTTTTAGGTCCTAGGGGGACCTAATATGAAGGACACCTTTAAGGAATTGCTTGATCTCAAATCTAGAAACCAATGGAGGAGACAAATGCAGACAAACAAAAATGGCTACAGGTAAGGTTCAACATAAGAATATGCCAACCCATCACTGAGCAACTCACACAAATAAGAGAGAACCAAAGGAAATTCCACAGAAAGTGGATACAGGTTATGAGCAAGACAACAAACTTAAAAGACACTAAAGGCCCTGAACCTTCAAATGGCTGAAGAAGCTCCCCATCCCATGTCAGAGGCACCCAGATAGAGTTCCTGAGCAGAGACTGGAAGCTGAAACAGAAGTCAGGGGACAGTTGACGGCTCCACCACTGGAGCTCTAACTTGAGACATGAGAGAAGAGGAATTAGAAAGTCTAAAAGATGAAAATGTTGAAACCAAACTGACTTTAGGAACCATGGAAGCTTTCTCATATGGAGTCTGGTCAGAGGAGGCATATTAATGGTGGAAGCCATGTATCCCAGAGCCCTTAAAAACTTTCTAGCTGTAATGGAAGCCAAAGAGGGGATTGGAAGAATGAAATCAGAGTCAAAGCCTTGGAAGAAGGCAAGTATGCCAGCATTACAGTGATATGTAGCCTGCGCCTGACAAAAATATAATCCTGAGAAGGAGTCAGGAAGGATTTTTGTAAGTTCGATGTAACAATAGGCTTTGCCGAAGGCAAACAGTATAGTGAAGCTGTTGAAGCAAAATCTCTGGAGAGGGAGCCTAAATGAGCAGGTCATCCAGATAAAGAAAGATCTGAATTCCCACTCATCCTGCAGAACGCAATTGCAGTATCGAGGCATTTGGTGAAGACCCTTGGGGTGGTAGGGAGGGCAAAGAGCAAAGCAGAGAACTGAAAATACAAGGAAGCAACAGAGAAACATAAAAAGCTTCCTGAAAAGGGGATGAATAGGAATATGGAAATAGGAATACTTGAGATATAGAGAGAGCTGGAAAGCCTGAGGAAGAAGAAGATGAAATAAGGTTTGAAGAGATAGCATTCAAAATGAAGAAAGCTTTGGAAAGGTGTTGATCTGGAAGAGATTCAGAATGGGTCTCCAGTTGCCTTCTTTCCTAAGAACCAGAAACATTCTGGAATAAAACCCCTTCCCTTTATGAGAAGTCAAAACTGCTTGCATGGTTCCTTGAGACAAAGGTTTCTAAAGAACATTCAGAAAAAAAGGGCAACTGTTCCTGAGGGGGTTGAGGAAGTCCAAAAAAGAGGAAAAAGGAATTTCCAAACTATGTAATACCCCTGATGAATGATGGAAAGAAGCCAAGAGTCCTGAGATATCTGCAATGAATTTGAACAGAGAAAGTTGGGGAGAGAGAGGAACGTGGCTGAGGAGGGAGGGAAGAAGACAATCAGACAGAACCTGTCTTATTTGGACAAAGAGGCTTCTGAGCTGAAGAAGTCTGAGCAGACTTAGCAGAACCTTAGGAGGAGGACAAGACCATCTACAGACAAAGGCTGACTTGGTAGGTAATTCCTCTGAAATTTGGGAGCAAGGTAAACAAAAATATGTTTCAATTCCTGCATAACCTTACCATTTTCCTGAAGAGATTTAAAAAGCTCAGCAGCCATAGAACCAAAGAGATTTTTATTGTCAAGAGGAGCATCCATCAGCTTAGCCTTAATATCATCAGGCAGAGGCTGAAGGTAAAGCCAGGAGTGCCTCCTCAACAAAGAACCAAAGGCAGCAGCTCTCGATGAGGCATCAGCTAATGGAATGGAGAGCCACCTGAGAAGAGGATCCTAATAAAGAGATGGTTGAAGCATTCTCTTCAGAATCAGGATGGTCCAAAATAACCTGAAAAGCCTGAATGAGAAGAGCCAGAATATGCCTGGACATATGTGTTTGATCATTGACACTTCTAAAGGCCAGAGTAGCAGCAGTATACACTATCTTACCCAACCTCTCCAGGTTCTGCTATCCCTATCAGAGGAGACCAGCTTAGTAGAAGACAAAAGCTTAGAGGGTTTATTGAGACACACAGAAATAACAGAAGGGTCAGCTGAGGGACATTTCTAAAGAAATTTGCAATCATCAGACACTTTATAAATCCTATCAGTTTTTTTTTTTTTTTTTTAAGGAGCAGGGGGCTGAGAAACTGAAGAAAAGTATCCAAATGGCAGCAAGAACATGAGAAACAGCAGAGGGCCGGGGAGACTCAATTTGTAGGAGTTCATAATACCTCCTTTGAACATCAGAAATGTGCACAAAATCCCACTTTAAAAATCCCCATCATATGGGAAACAGTATCCCCAAAGGAAATCTTATCAAAAGGAGAATCAGGACTAAAATAATCCTCATCCTCTAAACCACAATTCAAGGGAGAGGGAATCTTGGAGAAATAGGCCAAAGATTCCTCATCAGAATCTACTTCCTCATCAGATGAAACCTGCTCCCTAGGCCTCTTGAGAGGAGTGGTTGACCAAGGGGGAGCAGGAACAGAAACTATTTGAGGAGGCTTCAAAGCCATAACAGCATTGAACAAACCCAGTGTAAAATCCTTATCAAGCTGAGGATCCTGAGGAGCAAGAGAAATATGCTTAGCCTTTTCCTTCTTTTTTAAAAGGGATGTCATCCCTATTTTAGGTGGCTCAGGCAATGTCTACACTCAGTAGGGGTAGTGGGAATCTCCTCCATAGCAAGGATTTGCAGAATACCCCTAGGCCATTTGGAAATAATCAGATGTAGTTTCCACTGAGCATCTGAAACAGACATCAGCGGAGCTGCCAGGGATGTGTGATAAGCTGGGTCCATGCTGGTGTCTGAATCAGTCATGGCAGAAGAATCCAGCTGAAAAACTATGTGGTCCTCTGGGACCTCAACAGCCTCAAGACAGACATCCGGTGGAGGTGATACAGTGGAAGAATCTGACCAAACCTTCTTGGTCTTCTTCCTTGTAGACAGCTGACTTTCAGGTTGGGATGATTCTGCCATTACACCTTGAGTCAACTTTAGATGTTGGTTCTCCAGGTAAATGGCCAAAGAGAAGAGCTGACTATGCAAACTTTTCAGGACAAATGCCTGACAAATAGCACAAGATGTATGGTCACGAGAGGCACCTAAGCAAAACAAACACTGCTCGTGACAGTACTTATGGGGAACTTTTCTGTCACACTGACATTTCTTCTTTTTGGATGACATGTAAGCCAGCAACCAGGAAATGGTAAAAAATAAATAAGACCCCCCCCCCCCCAAGAAACACTAGTCTGAAAGTGGCTTGGCAACCAATGAAAAAAAGAGTATTCATACTGATGGCTGAAGATGGCATTCAAACTAATGGCAAAGGAGTTCTGAGGATAGTACATCTGTATATCATCTTTATGGCCTATGCCATGCACTGGGTGCATATGTGTGACATATGACATCCTTATTACAATCTAAGGCTTTGGTACACTGGCCGGACATCAGGCTGCCCTAGGTGTGGGATGTCCACTGTATGGGATACTTCAACAGTAATACATAAGGACTTTACCATATATTATATATTTAGCTCTTTGTATGAAGACTGGGGAATAAACTGTTAACAGTCGTAAGAATAAAACGTAGAATTGCGTTTACTGATCATAAGACTCTTTGTAGACCCAAAAGTGAATGTGGTTAATTTCATCTTAAACTGCTGAAAACAAGCAGGCTATTTTGCAAAAACAAAACAGTTCTGTCACTTTACTACTTGTTTGCATTTATACAGTAAATAAGTCAGTGCAGGTATTGTATAAAAATATACGGGTAACACTGTCAAATGCAGGCTGTTCTTTACAGCCCATAAGTTGCAGTTGCCTGCACATATCTCTTTCCAAAGTGAAGTCTTTTCTGGTTTTAGCAGGTGCAGTTGCTAACACAGTACAAATTTCAAGCCTTTTCCTGAAAGCAACTTATCACCAACACAGCAACTTCAAATGGTTCACTTTTAGGCTTGATGCTATTTGTTTGGAGAGCTAAGACTGTGACATTGGCCTTTATTGGTATGTGTCGGAGACTGCATGCATCAGGGATGGCCATAAAATTCACCCACAGTGATGTGGGAGCTAATGTAAGTCATTGGGTAGGTGTTAATGACCTAACCATTAACTGATTGTCTATATGATATCTTCTTGAAGTGGGAAGGATAATGGCTGGCAGACAGCAGGGGAGAACAAGAATACAAAAATATCTATTTCTAAACCACTGTCATGATCTTTTTCACATTTATGTTCTAGTGTCTGTATTAGGCGCATGTGCTACCCTTTTGAACTCCAAAATATTCACAGGTAAAATTTGGGAGCATGGCTTAACTAAACTCCTTTTAGATAGCAATTGTCTGGGCAATGATTTTCTCCAGAAGATGGTAGATCTGATTTCCAGAAATTTCTAAGGTACTACAAAATTTTTCTCCTTTAAAGTCTGGCCACATGTACCATAAGGATAGATGCAGACAAGTAACCAAAGTCTTTGAGATTGACTGTACTGTCACATATGTTTTTTAAATTAGTTGGCCAAAAACTGGTGAAAAATAAGTTTCTCCAGTGGAAATGATACTTTAATCATAATAGTAAAATAATAATGACAATAATAATAATAATAATAATAATAATAATAATACCGTTTTGTTAATCAGGGAGGTCTACTGAACACACAGTTCCTTTTCAAGTGTGACCTAGGAGCAATGTCTTGTCAAATGATATGCTCATCGTCACAAAGTTGTCAAATGAGTGCTGAGGGATTCAAACCCTGTACCACAAGAACTACAGCTCATACAGTACACCAAGAGTGGAGAAGTGAATAGCCATTAAATCCAAAAGCACATTGAGTTAACTACCATGTCTCTGAATGGAACCCTGTTGTGTAAGATCTGACTACATTAGTGTCCTCGTCATGGCTGAATGGGCAATTCCCCACATGTATAGACATATACAGGCATCCTTGGGCACATGAGCATGCACACACACACTCACAAAACGCAGCAGCAAACAAGCTCTTACAGACATGCTCTCACACCTATACATATATATATATATATATATATATATATATATATATATATATATATATATACTTACACATGGCTTTTACAATGAAAGGAAAGGAAAAAAAAAATGAAAGTGAAAAATAAGATGATTCTGGCAATTTGGAGTTGTCTCAAAGCCAGGCTGAATCCTGGGTTACGGGGTTTGTCTTGAAACCAACACTGAAAGTTTGTTGACTAAAAGAATGACTGATTTAATGTCAGAACTTCATGACATTAATACTAACTTTTAGAGTATAATATTTGTTAGATTATATTAAAAGCTCAGATGAAAGAATGAAAGAAATAGAGCATGCATTCCTTTAAAGTCTGAGGGAGGGAATTATGTAGAGTTCATGGAAGATACGTTTGTAGAATGTACTGGTCTGCTGAGAGTAGAAATACAAAATGAGAGACACCAAGATACTTTTCTCTAACCTTTACTTTAGGCAGTGTTTTCCTAGACCTGCCTAGACTTGAACATAAGGAAAGGATGATATCAAATTTGTGGGTTTCTAGAAAAAAAGGTAATGAAAAAAAGAATGCTGTTTGATTGCAATCATTCAGCTGAAACAAGGCAGATAAAAACAGCTGTTTTAATGCAACGATGTTGTGTGGAAGTGGGCTTTTATATTTAAACTGTTGCATCAAGCCTGCTTCATAGTTAACCTTCCTTGAAGAGTACTCAAATGTTATACAACTGAAGGTTCACAGGTAAAGCTACAGTCACTATTTCATGAAGGCGGGGAATACAAATTGCAGATGGCAAGTACTACAGAAGAAGATTCTAACAAATGAAAATGAAGAAAAGGGATGTCCTCCTAGTCTTTAATACAAGGAAATCGGCATGAGAGAAAGTAGCTTCTGCTGTGAATCAAATATGAAATTATACAGAAATGTCATATTCAAAATCTCCTATTTGGCATCTTTTTTTCTGAAGTAAAAGCCGATACAAAAAGCTCTTGCTGGCTAAGTTTGCAGATGGCTGTAACTAAGAGCAGTCATTGAATCCGCAAGTGACTTAGCCATCCTGCAAGAAGGTTTGTCTCGAATGACTGGTGCAAAATCATGGTCTGAAACTAAATGCCAAAGAATGCATTATTGTATCCTTTAGGACGTCATCTACACCAGGGAATACCCCCTTAAGTACTGACGCTGTTGCTTGGGATGTGGGAACTTATATGGACAGTGGCCTAACTTTTGACCAACATCTGTCTATTGTTATAAGAAAGTCCTGTATTGCACAACTTATAAACAAAGAGATTGGGGCTAGATCTAGGGAGGTCATCATCACCCTTCACTCAGCCCTCATCAGGGCAGTCATTGAATATATTGTCTGCTTTGACATGTATCTGTCCAGACTCATGCAACAACTAGAACACCTGCAGAAATGCCTTACTAAAACAATGCAAGATCAAATAACATGTCCTACATGGAGAGATGCAAAGCCTTGTCACTGTACTTGGTGTCCTACAGACTGCTAAGACGTGAACCTTGTGTGGCATACAAGGCATCCTCCAAACCATCAGTGATGGATTTATTGTACATCAGCAAGTCAAATGGCATCAGAAATACTAGGTCATGGTTTATAAACCTTTTCTGCAACGTCAGCAGAACAGTTTGGCAGTACAGATATATTTCACAGAGGATACTGCTGCTGCTGTGGAACAGATTCTCCATCCACATGAAACTAAGTCCATCCAAACTCTCTATTCATGATGCAGGAAGCCTGTTTGGAGGCTACAGCTAAATAGAAATTCCAGAATGGCCTGATATGAATTCATGTTACCTCACAAATTCATGTTTCATGTGCTACCTCACAAAAAGGCAGCAAGCAGTTAAATGGAAAAGAGCTACCTCACCCTTCCTCAACACTTCCACAGGCACCCCCCAAAGTTCCATTCTAGGCCCCTATTATTCAATATATTCATAAATGATTTCTACCAAGCTATCCCTAACTCCAGACTTATTCAATATCCCAACGATTCCACTATAATCTGTTCCTCCCCTTCCATTACAACTCTCAACAATCTAACACAAGCCACTTTCTCCTCCACTGAGCAGTGGATGCTAGACAATCATCTTGCCCTGAATGCATCCACAACCAAACGTATGCTATTCAACACCTCTGAAACCTCTTCCCTAGACAAATAATCCTTCTTAATTACCAGCAAAAACAATAACCCCCTAGAACTAGTCTCTGACACAAAACTGCTAGGAGTTATTATTGACGACTAACTAAAACAAAACAAGACAAGCATATACAAGCAAATATCAAAAAAAACCATAGAAAACTAGGTATGCTCTAACATCATAGTTGCTTTATCTCTCCCACCACTAGGATTATGCTAGCCAATACATACCTCATCCCACCCCTTTTAGACGGCGTTCCCATCTTAACTACCCTTCATTCTTCCCATACTGCAAAACTCTCATCCTGTTATAACAAGATATCAAAATTTGCTGCTGGTCATAGAGCCTCCTCCCACCACTGTAACACCCTTCACCAACTTAGTTGGCTAGAGCTACCTAACCTCCTCACCTACACCCAGCTCATCCAAGCACACAAACTCATTCACAACCCATCTCTCTGCCCCTCCCTAGCAAACATCTTTGACATGCACAAACCAGATAGATCACTAAGATCTAACTGCCAAAACCTAATTAAAATGCATAAACCTTCACGTGCAGCTGGGAATCACCTGATGTCTTTCTCTCTAGCACGCCTCTGGAACGCCCTCCCTCCCTCTATCCGCACCATCAACAGTCATTCCTTATTCAAAACCTCTCTGCACTCTCACCTTACTTCTGAATGGAAATGCTTTTGCTCTCATCCAACCTAATTTCAGACTATTCTGTTCCCTTAACTCCTCTTAACTCATTACTTGCCAATCACTACCTACTATGGTACTCCATCCAGTGATGTTATTTACCTACAAAAAGATCCCCCACCACAATCTCAAAAAAAAAATGCTTGTATTTTCCAAATGAATGATTCTTCTTGAATAATGTTTTTTTTATTGTATATCTTTTCCTTTTTTGCATTATGTTAACACTTTGAAAAATGGATATGTGTACACATGATAAGTATTTGTACTTGGCTTTACTATGTACTACTATGAATTTTATACTTCCTATGTATCTGTATTTTTTTCTGGAGCTTTTTTCCCTAGGACTCCATCGAAAATGGACTCCTGCAGTCCACTGGACTATCCTGGAAAACAAACAGCAGATAAATAAATAAATAAATAAATAAAATACATATTTTGAAGGCATCCTGGGATACTGTCCAGGTCCACTGATGCAGTGCTCTTAGTGCTAGAGATAGCATTAAGGACCTGTTCCCTAGTGATAGCAGAGGGAGTTATATTTGATGGTATTTCCTGAGGGAAGTTTGAGAGGAAGAGAGGGGTAAAGGTGGAGCTAAATTTGTTAGCCAGTAGGTTTGGTATATATTCTGGCTCATTATAGGTGACTCCATTAACACTGATATCTGCACACAATTTTGTATTGCATTTGAGGTTGTGGACATAGCTAAAGAATACCTTGTGTTTGTTCTTGACTGGGAGACCAAATTTACCTCAAATTTGGTATTGACAGACTTTATTTTTCCCCTGATTTGTTTATTTAGTTTGATGAGAGTACTTTTATACTGCTGGGCACTTCACCTCCTAATTTTTGCCATGTTTTCTTCTTTCTGTTATGCAGCATACTGACATTATGATTCCACCAGAGTGGCTTGTTTTCTGAGTTACTTCTGTACTTCTTCCTGTTGGATACAGTGAATATTCCAGGGTTTGATGGGGTTATATGTTTTATTTTTACTTCAATGGAGACCATTTTGGGGTCTGACCTTACCAGAGAAAAGATTACACTAGGGATGTGCAGTACTCTCCCATATTAATGAGGACCAGATCTAATATGGTTGCACCCTGGTTGGTGTACTGACAATCTGGTCCAGGGAGTTAGTGTTTACAAAATCCATGAATCTCTGTGCCTGTACATTTGGTGTCATATATGATTCCCAGTTAATAGCAGGGTAATTAAAGTCACCCATGAATATGGCATTGGGTTGGACGGAGAGTGGTTCCAATAAGTTTAAATACATGGTATGGGTTTCCTGGGTCCTAGAGTAGGACCTCTAGCTTGCAAGGAAGTGGTATTGGATTTTGCCTACGGTGATTTGAACATGGAGAAGTACAAGTGCACTGTCCTGTTTGACCAGCCTTGAGATGTATTTATTTTTGATGTAAATCATAACACCTTCATGTTTCAGCCTTGTCTGTGTAGTAGCTGGCCTAAATGTGTAGAAGGCATTATAATATAGCACTGTCATTGAGCTCTATGTGGCTTTAAAACAAGTCTCAGAGACTACAGAAATGTCAGGATTCTCTAGCGTGAAGAGAGCTTCTAGGGAGTAGAATTTTATGTTTAGATTCCTAGCATTGAGCAGTAACACCTTTAGAGTTGTTTCTTGGTTTTGATTTGCAATGTTGGAAGCACTTTCAGTTTGGCATTGCCTAAAAAGGCACTATGGACTGATGCAATGTCCTAGCTAATATTTGAAAGCTTAGCTGGGAGAGGTAAAGACCATTGCTGACAAAGCAGAGTAGTCTCTTGACCATCTCCTTTTATGCTGACAAATATTGCACCCCCTTACAATGACACCAGGAACTAAGCCAATTATTAAATCCAATCATATTTTGTTCATACTGTGGCATCATCCTTGGAGAGAGTAAAATGCTGCTCAATGCTAAGCTCATACCAGCATGGGACACATATTCTGAGAGTTCCATGATGTCTCTCTTCATATAGTCTAGGTAGGTACATCTCAGGTCATTTACTCCCACATGGACTATGACTTGAATGCATGCATAATCTGGCTGGTCCTGGTCCCTGATAAACAACTGACCATGACTTTCTCCCTAATCAACCTGGTGAGAGGGACATCAGTGTGTCTCATGATGGAGTCTTCAATGACAAGAATGTTAGATTGTGTGGTGGTTTGCCTTATGGGCTTAGGAACAGAGTCTCCATGAGATGTGGCTGTATGTGTTGATGTGAGTGTTGTTTTGAAAGAATGCATTTGGGGCTGCTGAGGGTATTTGTTATATGTACTTTGTCTAGGAGGTCTTTGGGGTTTAGGAACGTGAAATTTAAGTGCCTCAGCATATGTGGGGCTGTGTCTGCTTTGAATTTTGTGTGATGAGTGCAACGTGTGTGCAAGTGATAACCTTACTGACATTAGCAATGATTTTATGGAAAAGCTTTGCTTCCAGTGGCAATGTATAAATACAGCTCTCACATATCATATCAGTTTGTTTGAGAATTAACTGGTTGTCGGTAAACATGAGACGATTTCTACATTACCTCAGGATGCCCATATCCACCAAGGTGGTAACAGCAATAGTGGGAAAGTTGAAATCCATGGAAATGGACCCTTTTTTTATTCATTAGGCAGTTGGAGTGAAAATATAAAGTAATGTTAGGAGTATCTCATTTGCATCTCTGAGGGCAACGCTTGTCACTGCAAACTAGTCCTGTGTGCAACTAGAAGAATTTTAGTGTTGCTTTTACAGGAAAAATATCAACTCTGTGTGTCTGCATCTATACAGGGAACTGCAAAACATTTTAGGGAAACTAATTAGTAGACCCTGAAGATTTATGGCTGAAGTATTTATGCAGATATTTTGAAAGAAGTAAATCAAAAAGTACTTAATAACTTTGTCAAGAACAATGAAAAGAGGGGAGCTGCCTGAATGACTACTGCCTGGCTACAACTAATGGTGGTCTCACCACAGCTTCACAATGCCTGGATACAATGCTCATTTACTTCTTCTCTCACCAGAATCAAAACAGTAGCCAAATCCCAAGGTGAGAAGCAAACCAGAAGCTATTTGATGATCTACAGTCTTGCCCCAGATGAAGCAAGGGTCTACAGACTAATGGTAGCCTTTTCCTTGTAGATGCCTTAAATAGTAACCAGACCAATCAGGAAGTTCAAAAACAGACTCTCACTGCCCAACCAGAAACAGTCAGGAATCAATGCACTCTGCTCCTTCTCTCAGGAGCAAATATAAGCAGAAATTCACACTTGGCACCTATGAAGCAGTTATAAAGGCTTCCTGGTGATCAGCAGTCTCCAGGAAATTTCCCTATGATCCTTCTCTCACCAGGAGCATAAAAGAAGCATTAACCCCAAAATGACTATTGAGAAGCAGAACATGGGATCTTCAATAATTGAAAGTCTTGGAGTAGATGTTGCAGATTTTAAAGGTAAGATGGGAATAATTAGTACCATTGTACCAACCCCAAGTTAAAGCATTAAGAATGGGGGTGTTGATCCCTCTACTTCTCGTATGCAAAGTGAGATTTACTTCTATCATTTTTATATCATCCTAAATGAGACCTGAACTCAAGATCCCTAGTTTAGGAGACCAATGCCTTATCCACTAGGCCACTGGAGCCTTAAATGTTAAGTTCAAAATCATACTCCACACAGGCAGTGAAGTCAGGATTAAACCCTGGACCTTGTGTCTCTGAGTTGAAGATCTCAGCACCTTTATAATTCTCTACCTTTTAGGGTACATACAAACACAAAAACTCATGTTTGTGGTATCTGTCTAGCAAGTAAACATGATAAACACATTGTAATTCAGTTTCAGCTAACAGCTCTGTTATACCACACAAATGTTGCAGAAAACAATTCACTCTTAGCACGTTTAAGTTGCTGATTTAAGGATCCCCTTTAGAAACCTGAAATCCCACTAACCCGAAATCCAAAAGGCTGAGACAAAAAACCCGACATCCAGGAAGACCGACCGCCCAGAACACTGACAAAACACGAACAGTAAGTAACCATCACCCAACCCATGAACACACTAACTCCGAAGCACACAAGCACCGACCCACGTGGGGGAGGTTGTGCCCCCAACTAAATATACCAACTCTGAGATCACACTACCGTGGATGTAAGGGGCAAAGGTCAGCATGCTGCCCAAATGGTTACTTACCATTAGTGATTCGTTGGTGTTCTGGACAGTTGGTCTTCCTGGATGTCAGGATTTTTGTCTCAGTCTTCTGGGTTCTGGGTAAGTGGGATTTCGGCTTTCTAAAGGGAACCCCCGATTTAATTATATAGTGAACTTCAGATTCCAGTTTAGCATAACACAACATGTCACTTCAACAACCCCATGGATAAATTTCATACAGGAATCTTCCATGGATTTGTATCATTTTTACATTATATAATGACTGCCATGTACATGATCCCTTTCCTTTTTTACTATAGCATGACCAGTTCTTGCTTTTAGCTACTCACCATTAGGGCAAAATATTTCTTCTAATTTGTTATATTATGTAATAGATGTAATATTATATAAATAATGTACCATGTTGTTAACAGATTAAATGCGTCATTTTTTTTGTGGTATACATGTTCTGTCACATGACTTCTGTCTTCCTGATTGAAGACAATATTCAGGATACAGAAGCCTAATTAAATAGATAACTGCAGAAGTAAACTTCAAGGAAATTGCTACAAAAGCTACAGCACTAAGGTAATTCACTGTGGCATCACTTGTTGAGAAAAAAAAAATAGATGATTGCTACTGTACTGACATTCTAGACCGCAATACATCTCAGTGTCTTAAATGCATTAAGACAAATCAGAAGCAGAACTGAAACTAGCTTGATGGCTGTTTGCCCAGTCAAAGGATTCCATATATTCCCCAACACATTTTACAGCTTCAGTTATCCACAAACACTGCAGTTCTGAGTTTATTTTGTTATTAATACAAAAGTAAAATCAATTATCACTGTGCAAAGAAAATGGCAGAATTTTTATAAGACACAACAATCTGCAATCATGCAAGTTTTTTCTTAGCTCACTGTTAGCAGCATAGTCATCCATTAGTGTTGAACAATAGGCATGAATAAATCATAGATATCATTCAGTGTATCTTATTTCACATTATCATTATGCATTCCAGTAACTTCAGTTCTGCATTTGGATACATTCAGCACTGATTAAAATGTTCATTATAAAGTGCTTAAATGTAATTATGTGGATTCATTAAGCCAAGATGCAAGGAAACACAAGTCAAATTCTGCCAATCTGGCATCTTCTCTGTGTAATATGGCATCGTACACACATATTTTGTCCACCCTCATCTGCATATCTATTTCTGATTAGGAGTAACTTTCATGATAGTGCATCATATTATGGGTACAATGAGTCATAGATGAATATGGCTTTGAGAGGCACAAAATATTGCTCTATAAAGCAATCCAACAGTCCATTACCATACTCAAATGTGCAGTATTTTCATTGGCAGGAGCAGCATTTGAAATTTACAGAAAAAAAATGAAATTCCTATTCCACAGCCTGAAATTCTGTGAATTATGCCCACGATTGCTAAATATATTTTTTGTTATTTAGCATACCTCTCAACCTCTAAGAGCAAGAAATATGGACAAAACTATATAAAATGGGGGGGGGGGGGACAAAGGCTCAAAAATAGGGACATTTTTTTAAATATTGCTCTTACAATCTTAGAAAGTTGATAGAACATTTTGCATTAGCATGACTTTTCTGTATGAAGTCTGAAACTCAAAGGGCTGTCATTATTTTCTGACTTCAATCCTCAATTATTTGCTAATGATTTGCCAGAAATCCAAAACATTATGAGGAAGACACCAAAAACATGATGCAAAAATCTGGACATTCTGTGAAAATCTGGACAGGTGAGGGGAATGTCATTTACTGAGGTTCCATTGCCATTTTTTGTGCAATTCATGTATATGCAAAGAGTACAGTTGTGTAACATTGTACTATAAAGGCAGATAGCCATCTCTTCACTGTTGCAGTATTCATTACAGTAGGTATCCTCTGCCAAGGGCAGCCCAATGTCTGTCCAGTATAACAAACCTTTAGGTTGTTTTAAACTATGCTGTGCATCGCATGTATGCTTCTCACGTAGCATAGGGCATAAAGGTGGTGTCTGGATATATCATCCTCAGAACCGAGAGCTCTAGTAGGAATGCTCATCAAAGGAAAGGAAAGAGGTAACCAGTTCATCCAGAAGACAAATGGACCATGGGGAGGAGAGAGGGGGTGAATACTACAATAGTGAAGAGAAGGACATCTACTGTTATGGTAAGATTTTATACAAATGTACTATGTCCTTCCATTTCACTGTTGCGATATCCATTACATTAGGGAGAGTGCCAAAGCACAGGAAGAAGATGGGGTGAGGAAGGACCAGCAGAGCCCTCAAGGAAGCCATGAAGATTGGCCCTAGCAAAACCTGCTCTAGCTCTGGAGATCCCATTCAACTTGTAGTGCTTGGTAAATGTATGCACAGAAGTCCAGGTAGCTGCCTCAAGAATACAGTTAGTATCCAAACCCTTGAAAAAAAAAACACGAGAAGAAGCCACAGCTCTACTAGAATGAGCCTTAACAGAATAAGGAAGGCTCTTACCATGAAAGGAATGAAAAAAAAGAAACAGCTTTTGAGATCCAAGAAGAAACAGTCTGCTTGGACACAGCTAATCCTAAAGACCTAGTATGAAAGGTAACAAAGAGCTGATCAGATTTTGATCAAATTTCCTAATAGTCTTAATCTTATCCAAATAAAATTTGAGTTGTCTGTGCCCATCCAATGTGTGCCGAACCCTCTCACTGGCAGACTTCAGAAAAGGGGAAAATGTGGGCAAATAAATAGACTGATTAAGGGATAATTCAGCTCCAAATAGACCAGCAAGGCAGCACAGAGTTCAATATATTTATTTAATATTGAAGAGTATAACAAACTAGTTTCGGCTAACAGCCTTCTTCAGTGTAAAACAATGTCATCAAGTTCATTTGCATCAACCTTTAAATACATATCAGGAGCCAATCAAATAGATGAGCTCATGAATACTAATAAGTTTTGAAAAATTGCTTGCAAGACAGGTTTAAGGGCACTTGAAATAAATCATATAGTTGTACAATAATAGTGAGTGTGTGCACTCAACTATGGTCCATCCATCACAGGAAAATTAACCATCAGTTAAAATAAAGCCAAACACATTCTAAATGTTCAAACATGTCAATAATACAATATTAGTACATGTTATTTAATTTAATAATCCCATGTGGGTGTACCACTGTGACAAGCCATACAACGATTTTTAGTTAGAGGAGCAAAGAGTCAAAAAATCCATGCTATCTATTGGACTTGCCATATCATAATAGAACATGTATTGAACACATTAGATAGAATATACATGTGTATAAAACTATGTATATTTATGTATACATAAAGAAGTTAATAGTAGGCAAAATCAGTCATGAACATATCATACCCAGTAAATCAAAAATGGTGTTACATCATCCTTGACCTAAGTGCTTTCACCCGGTTTAACAGAAACGTAACAAATAATCCATATCCATCCTAGACACAATAATAGACCACCCAATGAATACGAAATGCCAAAAATATACCTGATGTGTTCCAACAATATGTTTATAATTAAATCCCAATAATATTCCCATATTGTTTAGAGCACCAATACTAATATCAACAGCCTAAACATAAAGGCATACACCTTTCTTTCAAAGGTAATAATGGCTGTTATGTCTCTGATACCTAAATAAAAGTGGCACCACTTGCAAGCCAAAAGAAAAAGATGTAACAAGAAAACTATACTATTTGGTTAAGTTTCAACTTACATGATGCTAACAAGCATAATTGCTCAGTCACCTTTACTAGTAAGTTGTGTACCTTTCCGGGGTGCCCTCACAATAAGGGAAAAAAATATATAAAGGAAAAAGATTTTTTTGGCTGAACATGGACATCGCCCATATCAGACATAATGTCAGATAGGGGTCAGTATGGCTTATTATGTGAACCTTGTTCAATATAAACTAAGATATCTAAACAATCATACTTGGAGGGCACATGAATGAAAAACAAGTAAAATTCCCCACTTAGTGTCCTATTATTGAATGGACTAATGCTGATTCAATATATTCATTACAAATGATCATTTAATCCCGGGTGAAATAAGGCCCCCAATGTGATAATCCAATGTTTCTCTTTCCGATCCAACAGCCCATGCCACCCTTGTTTATTAGTTCTGTCCCCAGAAATACGGTCAATGACCAAAAAGGTGAATCTCGCTTGAGGATGTTTAAGTGTGTGTTGGTATAGTGCACTCGACTCCTTGTGGTTTTGATGTCACTGCGGTGTTCGTTCATTCTTGATCTTAAGGCTCTAGAAGTTTGTCCAACATAGAATCCCCCACAGTAACAAGATGCCAGATACACCACCCAGTCGCTGCTACAGTTTCCAAAGATCTTAATATCAAAAACTTTACTGGTATTGCGACTGGTAAATGCCTTGGATTTTAACATATATTGACAAGACCCACAGTGGCCACAGGGGAATGACCCAATAAGTTCATCACCATAAAGTGTCAGTTGTTTGTGAATAGTTCCCCCACTGGCCATATGTTTAAAATGTGAAAAATAGGAACCTAGGGTCTTACCACGTTTATATGAGAAAAGGCAACGGGGTCCCAAAACACTACGCAGTTTGTCATTGGCCAACAAAATGTTCCAATGTTTATTAATGATGTTTCTAATCATATTGATATTTCTGCTGTATGTAGTGACAAACCTGACACATTTATGGGAAGCTTGGTTTTGTTTTTATTTTTATCCTGATATTGCAATAGATCGTCCCTCACAAGACGATTGGCTCTATTCTGAGCAGAAACAACATCAAATTCATCATATCCCTATTAATAAACCTCTGACTGAGATCCCTACTAGCCAATTGGTATTCCTCCATGTTGGAACTGAGGCGTTTGATACGTATAAATTGGGATATTGGAATACTCCTGATTGTGTGACGGGATGTAAACTTGACGCATGTAATAAGGTGTTATACTGCGGATACTTGCGGAAAACCCTCGTAGACAGAGTATTGTCTGGGTTCCTATATACTGTGACATCCAAAAGTTTATAGAATTTTTATCGGATGTCACAGAAAATTCAATTCCCAGACATTATCTTTTAGATATTCAACAAATTCTTGCAAGTATCCAGCATCAGCCCGCCACACCAACCAGCAGTCGTCCAGATAACGTCTCCACATATCCATTTCCACCTGAAAAATGTTATGTGATAAGTCATAGATCAAGAATTCCTCAACATAGGCCATGAAAGGTCAGCATATATGGGGGCAAAGATGCCCCATAGCTGTTCCTTGAAGCTGCCAATAACATTGGCCCTGGAAGTACAGGACATTCTTATTCAACACATGCTCGGACATACAAATCAAAAGGGTGTTAAATCCCGATGAATAAAGATTTACCCTTTCCAACCAATATTGTAAAGATTGGAGACCGCCCAATGGGGTATACTTGTATATAGTGATTTTACATCCAAGGTACATAAGTACCACTCAGGTTCCAATTGGATTTCCCTAATTAACTGTAGAAACTGTGTGGTATCCTGCAATCTAGATCTAATGTGTCCCAACAAGGGTTTAAGATATTTAGTAAGAAAGGCTGAAAGGGGTTCAGTCAGAGAGCCTATTCCAGATACTATGGGTCTACCGGTGGATTTTCCAAGGACTTGTGAATTTTGGGTAAAAGATATAGTATCTGTTTAGATGGTTCAGACACTTTGAGTGAGTCCAAGCACTTCTTGTTAATAATGCCTTCCTCAAAGGCCAACTGCAAAAAGGCATCTATCTCATCCTTAAATACTGGTGTGGGATCTATAGACATGTGCATATAGCACTTGACATCTGACAATTGAGTTAGCCCTTCATGAATATAGTCCGCAGTGTTCCAAACCACAACTGCACCTCCCTTATCAGCGGGGACAATAACTATTTCCTTATTTTCACACAAGGTATTCAAAGCTATCCTATCATCATCCGATAGATTACTAGCCAGCATAATGTGTCCCATATTTTGGAAATGAATATCCCTCAAAATGGAGTCCATAAAAATAGATACGTGTTTGCTCATAGGGGGTTGAAAGGAAGACTTGCCAAAACGGAAGTCCTCAGATGATTCTGACCTGTCATTCTCAAAAAACAGCCTCAAATTTAGCATCCTACAAAAATCATGCAAATCCTGTACTATGTGATATTCTTGACTAAAGAAAGAAGGAATAAAGTTCAAACCTTTATTCAACAGTGCAACCTGCTCATCCGTTAATATAGTCTTAGATAAATTCAACACATTCTGGGTGATTCCAGATGAATTTCCTATTTCAGGAAATTGTCCAAAAGGCCTTGTAGGGAGACCGGAGTGACCACTCTTTCTGTGCTTTCTGCCACCCGATGTCCCCTACCCTTCTAAAGGGAAGTTTTGTTAGTTCTCTTCCTGTTAGGTGAAGCCCTCTCACCTGGACCCTCAAAATCCGTAAGGGAAGATTCATCACCAGATGTACTATATGAACTATCACCCTTATTTTTAAGAATTGACCGTGGTCTTTTTTGTGCGACTGGGCCCTGTTTTAACCTGATTATTATCCATAAATCTGACCGATCTGCTTAAATCAAATGGTTTCCCCCGTTGATAGTCAGAAAAATCACGGTGAAATTTCTTAATTTTTCGTTCTTTTAAAGTTTTTTCGTGCTCCATCAGTTCTGAGGATAATTTTTTAATATTATCCTGATATTTAGTGGAAGATTCAAACTTTAGAGCCTCTGAACATATATTTTTACTTCTAATATATTTGAATCTACTGTCCTTTCATAATATTGTAACAGTATGTTCACAAATGTCATGGATCCTGTCTGAAGTGCCTCCTGCCAATCATGGTTGAGTTTATCATCTGGCTTCCCAACTAGAGGTTGAGTTCGTATACGTAGACCTCTGGGAGCCATATTCTGGGCCGAATATGCTTTAAATAACTTAAGATGCCAGATGTTTGATCTCAGCGTCTTAAATGCTTTTGTGATTGTGTGAAAAAACATATCACAATCAACCACAGATGTCTTGGCCAAACTGCCTGGATCATTGCTTGGCAATCGATCAATACCAAATACTGCTATATCTTGCCGATCAGCACATAATCCAGAAAGAATGGTGTTAAGATCCATGTTGTACACACTGTTGAAATATATTACTGGTATGGACTGATGGAACACCAAAAATATAATTAGAGGTCAAATATAATGATTATGAAACCCAGTAACATCAAAATGAATGGAAATTTATCCACCAATCTTTGATGATAGGACACAGGGGTGGCAGAAAGCACAAAAAAAGTTGAAAAAAGAGATCAGTATCAGATAGTCCCTAACATAGGTGAAGATCCAATTATAGGATAAAAAGTAAATTAAGGCTGTATGATATAACACTAATGACTTATATATGAGACAAGGTAAACCAACCAACATTGAATGGTTTGTATATTCAATGTTAAAATCAGGGTCCAATAGATCCTGAAAATGAGCCCCAATAGGCCAACCTACCACCTGTAGGTCATAACCATAGTCAAATGTTGTGAACCCACACTACGAGAATTGCTGAACTAGCAATAAGTCAAAAAAAATTTTTTGTATTTCTTGTGGTCCTGTACTTTCAAGACCCTGAACTGTTTTATCAAAAGTATAACCTAAATGGTCGAAAATGTAACAAACAGTAAAGCAACAAGCCAATATAGGATTTATGAAAAACTCTTGAAATAATCAGCCGATATTATTTTTCTCAAATACTATGCTACTAATATCACAGCCAAATTATTTCAATAATTAGTGGATACTCAATTAAGGTATATAGTAGTACCTGTACCAAATATATGGCCAGCGAATACACACACCACAAAACTGAGAATGTCAAAATTCAATTTTTAATAATGCTCAGGGGACCGAGCAGTGGTTCATTTCAAAAAAGGGAATGAGAGCTGACCATTGGTAATGGTTAACAATTGTAGCAATTGAATATATTACAATAATATAGCTGGTATTTCCATCTATGTCTTATATTCCCAACACAAAATTATAGTTTCCAATATGTGAAATGGGAACTGTTATACTATATCAAAACTATTCTATCCAGCTAATAACCAAATATTCAAAGACTACAATAACATCTTTATCCATTTGGGTACTCATAAAATATATGTAATTTTCATACACCAACTGTTCACTAGTAACAACAGAGATTCCTTCCAAAGGAAACAAAATCTGGCACTCGGTGATTACTATCCACAATAACTACTGTATAAAAATTACAATAGTATATCTTGTATCTTCATTCATATCTTGTATACCCAAACACAAATGTTATAGTTCACAATTATCAAAAACTAGACTAAAGTGATATATCACAACCATTCCTGTCCTGCTGATAGACAAATCTTGAAGGGCCACTCTAATATCACCCTTCAAAATTAGTCAATATAAATTTGGTTCATAAACTATGTACTAATAACAATATAGAGGAAACAAAGATTGTGTATTCAATATAGTAAACCAGCTGTTGTAGATATATATCTCTCTCCCCAGTGCCTTAGGCTTAAATGCCTGAACATATGGTTGCAAGTTATCAAATAATAGGCTGTAATGGTATATCACAACTATTCTTGTCCTGTTAATAGACAAATGTTATAGAACCACTCTGATGTCTTCCTTCCAAAAATAATTATTGAAAGTTCCTTTCATGAACTGTGTACTAATAGCAGTGTGGAAAAACAGAGGATTATATATTCATTACAGTAAAAGAAACTGTTATATATATATATCTATAATAGCTTAGGATTTGATACCTAAACATATGATATATACCACATGAACAAAAAAACCCCCAGGTATGTTGTTTAAATTCCAACAGGATATGTTATCAAATCTGGTCCCGAATTGAAATGGTTATTATATAGTACCTCCCTTGACCAAAACAACAGTTGAGAGATCTTGATGTAAATTATTCCCACATTTATAATCTAATTGAATATTAAATTTGTTGTTCCCCTACTCCGTGTCTTATTCCCACATCATAATCCTACAGGCAACCACTTAATAATATTTTCCAATAAAGAGTTCCAATATATAGGATTATGCCAAAAAAAATATTAAACTGTTATATGATATTGATAGGCCCAGCATGTATCACAAACTAGTTTGATAATTATCGGCCTAGTGTACCCAAATATAACAAATATTTATGAGCACATTGCCCATAAACATAGGTCTCCAGTACCAGAGACAGTCACAAATAAAATGATCCCCCAATACAGGTTCGGTACATACAATATGCTCATCTAGCCAAAATTAGTATAGGGGCCATATCACAACACCGAGTTTCCACACCGTTTCATATCCTGCATGTATGCGGTATTCATTTACACTACAACCTCATTTCACCAAGTTAAAGCAGTTTCTGTAACAGTATAGACAAAATGCATAAGCACCATAGAATGTTAGTTGTGATTTAGATAATAATTAAATGTGTCCCTGAATTCTAATAAACCTATAGCCCGCTACCATAGAAGAAATATATATGTTGCTTTTGAACCCTGTATAATCGGCTATATGTTTGTTCAACCAAATGTTACTCATAGGCAAGCAAGCATTTCACTAGACACTGTAATATACACAAATTATTCCCAATGCATTTGTCCTGGATGATTATGTGTATCAGAACTCCATATATAAAGCACGGCCTTCAAACGGTCTCTCAATGACGACACTATCTGTGTGCAAAGTTTTCCAACCCAAATCACTGTGTCGCGTTAATCCCAAAATGTTAAATGCACATAAATTCACTGCCAAGCCCTATAATGTTATTAAACACTCCGTACACAGTCATATACCAATATTACATGATAGGCATCATGACCAAACCATATAATAAACACAAAGTTAGTCCACAATACAATTGTCCCTTCAAGATGTGAACACGCCAAGTCCAAATTCCAAAGTTCTTCAAATCGGACGTCGCAATCTTCACATACAATGTTCTAGTCCACAAGCACTATATCCCAACATAGATATTTGGATTACTTGAAAACTGTAACACAATGGCTCGATATATTAGAATGTCCAAAGTCAAACGTTCCTCCGATGGTCGGCCCGGTCCACAAAATAGTAAAACATGTACGGACACATCCAAAAAGAAAAGATGCAAAGTTAAATAATAGATACGGCCATATAAAGATGAAACGCCCTCCTACCATACAACGCTCCTCAATTCAAATAGAAAATGGTCCAACAAGCTGGTTTCCACTTACGAATATACCACCAGTGAAGACTTTAACCAAAATGGCGCTCAACCACCCGATAGTGTAGTTTGCTGCTTGACACTGGCTCATACGATCCAATTCGTGCCCCGCAAATGAACTTGACTTTGAATATCACTGCCAGCTCACTGTGAATAATGAACAAGTGAGCTAATGGCCGATAAACAAAAAATAAATACCAAAAAGATCCTTCAGCCAAAAACAGGCTGAAAAAACGACTCCACTGCTCGGTCCCCCAGCACAGAGTGAACAAACAGTCTATACCAAGTCCTGTGCACGAGGGGATGCACGGTCCAAACCAAGTTAACAGCTCCAAATAGACCAGCAAGGCAGCACAGAGTTCAATATATTTATTTAGTATTGAAGAGTATAACAAACTAGTTTCGGCTAACAGCCTTCTTCAGTGTAAAACAATGTCATCAAGTTCATTTGCATCAACCTTTAAATACATATCAGGAGCCAATCAAATAGATGAGCTCATGAATACTAATAAGTTTTGAAAAATTGCTTGCAAGACAGGTTTAAGGGCACTTGAAATAAATCATATAGTTGTACAATAATACAATAATAGTGAGGTCAAGGATGATGTAACACCATTTTTGATTTACTGGGTATGATATGTTCATGACTGATTTTGCCTACTATTAACTTCTTTATGTATACATAAATATACATAGTTTTATACACATGTATATTCTATCTAATGTGTTCAATACATGTTCTATTATGATATGGCAAGTCCAATAGATAGCATGGATTTTTTGACTCTTTGCTCCTCTAACTAAAAATCGTTGTATGGCTTGTCACAGTGGTACACCCACATGGGATTATTAAATTAAATAACATGTACTAATATTGTATTATTGACATGTTTGAACATTTAGAATGTGTTTGGCTTTATTTTAACTGATGGTTAATTTTCCTGTGATGGATGGACCATAGTTGAGTGCACACACTCACTATTATTGTACAACTATATGATTTATTTCAAGTGCCCTTAAACCTGTCTTGCAAGCAATTTTTCAAAACTTATTAGTATTCATGAGCTCATCTATTTGATTGGCTCCTGATATGTATTTAAAGGTTGATGCAAATGAACTTGATGACATTGTTTTACACTGAAGAAGGCTGTTAGCCGAAACTAGTTTGTTATACTCTTCAATATTAAATAAATATATTGAACTCTGTGCTGCCTTGCTGGTCTATTTGGAGCTGTTAACTTGGTTTGGACCGTGCATCCCCTCGTGCACAGGACTTGGTATAGACTGTTTGTTCACTCTGTGCTGGGGGACCGAGCAGTGGAGTCGTTTTTTCAGCCTGTTTTTGGCTGAAGGATCTTTTTGGTATTTATTTTTTGTTTATCGGCCATTAGCTCACTTGTTCATTATTCACAGTGAGCTGGCAGTGATATTCAAAGTCAAGTTCATTTGCGGGGCACGAATTGGATCGTATGAGCCAGTGTCAAGCAGCAAACTACACTATCGGGTGGTTGAGCGCCATTTTGGTTAAAGTCTTTACTGGTGGTATATTCGTAAGTGGAAACCAGCTTGTTGGACCATTTTCTATTTGAATTGAGGAGCGTTGTATGGTAGGAGGGCGTTTCATCTTTATATGGCCGTATCTATTATTTAACTTTGCATCTTTTCTTTTTGGATGTGTCCGTACATGTTTTACTATTTTGTGGACCGGGCCGACCATCGGAGGAACGTTTGACTTTGGACATTCTAATATATCGAGCCATTGTGTTACAGTTTTCAAGTAATCCAAATATCTATGTTGGGATATAGTGCTTGTGGACTAGAACATTGTATGTGAAGATTGCGACGTCCGATTTGAAGAACTTTGGAATTTGGACTTGGCGTGTTCACATCTTGAAGGGACAATTGTATTGTGGACTAACTTTGTGTTTATTATATGGTTTGGTCATGATGCCTATCATGTAATATTGGTATATGACTGTGTACGGAGTGTTTAATAACATTATAGGGCTTGGCAGTGAATTTATGTGCATTTAACATTTTGGGATTAACGCGACACAGTGATTTGGGTTGGAAAACTTTGCACACAGATAGTGTCGTCATTGAGAGACCGTTTGAAGGCCGTGCTTTATATATGGAGTTCTGATACACATAATCATCCAGGACAAATGCATTGGGAATAATTTGTGTATATTACAGTGTCTAGTGAAATGCTTGCTTGCCTATGAGTAACATTTGGTTGAACAAACATATAGCCGATTATACAGGGTTCAAAAGCAACATATATATTTCTTCTATGGTAGCGGGCTATAGGTTTATTAGAATTCAGGGACACATTTAATTATTATCTAAATCACAACTAACATTCTATGGTGCTTATGCATTTTGTCTATACTGTTACAGAAACTGCTTTAACTTGGTGAAATGAGGTTGTAGTGTAAATGAATACCGCATACATGCAGGATATGAAACGGTGTGGAAACTCGGTGTTGTGATATGGCCCCTATACTAATTTTGGCTAGATGAGCATATTGTATGTACCGAACCTGTATTGGGGGATCATTTTATTTGTGACTGTCTCTGGTACTGGAGACCTATGTTTATGGGCAATGTGCTCATAAATATTTGTTATATTTGGGTACACTAGGCCGATAATTATCAAACTAGTTTGTGATACATGCTGGGCCTATCAATATCATATAACAGTTTAATATTTTTTTGGCATAATCCTATATATTGGAACTCTTTATTGGAAAATATTATTAAGTGGTTGCCTGTAGGATTATGATGTGGGAATAAGACACGGAGTAGGGGAACAACAAATTTAATATTCAATTAGATTATAAATGTGGGAATAATTTACATCAAGATCTCTCAACTGTTGTTTTGGTCAAGGAGGTACTATATAATAACCATTTCAATTCGGGACCAGATTTGATAACATATCCTGTTGGAATTTAGACTACATACCTCCGGGTGTTTTTGTTCATGTGATATATATCATATGTTTAGGTATCAAATCCTAAGCTATTATAGATATATATATATAACAGTTTCTTTTACTGTAATGAATATATAATCCTCTGTTTTTCCACACTGCTATTAGTACACAGTTCATGAAAGGAACTTTCAATAATTATTTTTGGAAGGAAGACATCAGAGTGGTTCTATAACATTTGTCTATTAACAGGACAAGAATAGTTGTGATATACCATTACAGCCTATTATTTGATAACTTGCAACCATATGTTCAGGCATTTAAGCCTAAGGCACTGGGGAGAGAGATATATATCTACAACAGCTGGTTTACTATATTGAATACACAATCTTTGTTTCCTCTATATTGTTATTAGTACATAGTTTATGAACCAAATTTATATTGACTAATTTTGAAGGGTGATATTAGAGTGGCCCTTCAAGATTTGTCTATCAACAGGACAGGAATGGTTGTGATATATCACTTTAGTCTAGTTTTTGATAATTGTGAACTATAACATTTGTGTTTGGGTATACAAGATATGAATGAAGATACAAGATATACTATTGTAATTTTTATACAGTAGTTATTGTGGATAGTAATCACCGAGTGCCAGATTTTGTTTCCTTTGGAAGGAATCTCTGTTGTTACTAGTGAACAGTTGGTGTATGAAAATTACATATATTTTATGAGTACCCAAATGGATAAAGATGTTATTGTAGTCTTTGAATATTTGGTTATTAGCTGGATAGAATAGTTTTGATATAGTATAACAGTTCCCATTTCACATATTGGAAACTATAATTTTGTGTTGGGAATATAAGACATAGATGGAAATACCAGCTATATTATTGTAATATATTCAATTGCTACAATTGTTAACCATTACCAATGGTCAGCTCTCATTCCCTTTTTTGAAATGAACCACTGCTCGGTCCCCTGAGCATTATTAAAAATTGAATTTTGACATTCTCAGTTTTGTGGTGTGTGTATTCGCTGGCCATATATTTGGTACAGGTACTACTATATACCTTAATTGAGTATCCACTAATTATTGAAATAATTTGGCTGTGATATTAGTAGCATAGTATTTGAGAAAAATAATATCGGCTGATTATTTCAAGAGTTTTTCATAAATCCTATATTGGCTTGTTGCTTTACTGTTTGTTACATTTTCGACCATTTAGGTTATACTTTTGATAAAACAGTTCAGGGTCTTGAAAGTACAGGACCACAAGAAATACAAAAAATTTTTTTTTTTTTTTTTTTTTTTTTGACTTATTGCTAGTTCAGCAATTCTCGTAGTGTGGGTTCACAACATTTGACTATGGTTATGACCTACAGGTGGTAGGTTGGCCTATTGGGGCTCATTTTCAGGATCTATTGGACCCTGATTTTAACATTGAATATACAAACCATTCAATGTTGGTTGGTTTACCTTGTCTCATATATAAGTCATTAGTGTTATATCATACAGCCTTAATTTACTTTTTATCCTATAATTGGATCTTCACCTATGTTAGGGACTATCTGATACTGATCTCTTTTTTCAACTTTTTTTGTGCTTTCTGCCACCCCTGTGTCCTATCATCAAAGATTGGTGGATAAATTTCCATTCATTTTGATGTTACTGGGTTTCATAATCATTATATTTGACCTCTAATTATATTTTTGGTGTTCCATCAGTCCATACCAGTAATATATTTCAACAGTGTGTACAACATGGATCTTAACACCATTCTTTCTGGATTATGTGCTGATCGGCAAGATATAGCAGTATTTGGTATTGATCGATTGCCAAGCAATGATCCGGGCAGTTTGGCCAAGACATCTGTGGTTGATTGTGATATGTTTTGTCACGCAATCACAAGAGCATTTAAGACGCTGAGATCAAACATCTGGCATCTTAAGTTATTTAAAGCATATTCGCCCAGAATATGGCTCCCAGAGGTCTACGATATCTGAACTCAACCTCTAGTTGGGAAGCCAGATGATAAACTCAACCATGATTGGCAGGAGGCACTTCAGACAGGATCCATGACATTTGTGAACATACTGTTACAATATTATGAAAGGACAGTAGATTCAAATATATTAGAAGTAAAAATATATGTTCAGAGGCTCTAAAGTTTGAATCTTCCACTAAATATCAGGATAATATTAAAAATTATCCTCAGAACTGATGGAGCACGAAAAACTTTAAAAGAACGAAAAATTAAGAAATTTCACCGTGATTTTTCTGACTATCAACGGGAAACCATTTGATTTAAGCAGATCGGTCAGATTTGCGGATAATAATCAGGTTAAAACAGGGCCCAGTCGCACCAAAAAAGACCACGGTCAATTCTTAAAAATAAGGGTGATAGTTCATATAGTACATCTGGTGATGAATCTTCCCTTACGGATTTTGAGGGTCCAGGTGAGAGGGCTTCACCTAACAGGAAGAGAACTAACAAAACTTCCCCTTTAGAAGGGGTAGAAGACATCGGGGTGGCAGAAAGCACAGAAAGAGTGGTCACTCCGGTCTCCCTACAAGGCCTTTTGGACAATTTCCTGAAATAGGAAATTCATCTGGAATCACCAGAATGTGTTGAATTTATCTAAGACTATATTAACGGATGAGCAGGTTGCACTGTTGAATAAAGGTTTGAACTTTATTCCTTCTTTCTTTAGTCAAGAATATCACATAGTACAGGATTTGCATGATTTTTGTAGGATGCTAAATTTGAGGCTGTTTTTTGAGAATGACAGGTCAGAATCATCTGAGGACTTCCGTTTTGGCAAGTCTTCCTTTCAACCCCCTATGAGCAAACACGTATCTATTTTATGGACTCCATTTTGAGGATATTCATTTCCAAAATATGGGACACATTATGCTGGCTAGTAATCTATCGGATGATGATAGGATAGCTTTGAATACCTTGTGTGAAAATAAGGAAATAGTTATTGTCCCGCTGATAAGGGAGGTGCAGTTGTGGTTTGGAACACTGCGGACTATATTCATGAAGGGCTAACTCAATTGTCAGATGTCAAGTGCTATATGCACATGTCTATAGATCCCACACCAGTATTTAAGGATGAGATAGATGCCTTTTGCAGTTGGCCTTTGAGGAAGGCATTATTAACAAGAAGTGCTTGGACTCACTCAAAGTGTCTGAACCATCTAAACAGATACTATATCTTTTACCCAAAATTCACAAGTCCTTGGAAAATCCACGGGTAGACCCATAGTATCTGGAATAGGCTCTCTGACTGAACCCCTTTCAGCCTTTCTTACTAAATATCTTAAACCCTTGTTGGGACACATTAGATCTAGATTGCAGGATACCACACAGTTTCTACAGTTAATTAGGGAAATCCAATTGGAACCTGAGTGGTACTTATGTACCTTGGATGTAAAATCACTATATACAAGTATACCCCCTTGGCGGGTCTCCAATCTTTACAATATTGGTTGGAAAGGGTAAATCTTTATTCATCGGGATTTAACACCCTTTTGATTTGTATGTCCGAGCATGTGTTGAATAAGAATGTCCTGTACTTCCAGGGCCAATGTTATTGGCAGCTTCAAGGAACAGCTATGGGGCATCTTTTGCCCCCATATATGCTGACCTTTTCATGGCCTATGTTGAGGAATTCTTGATCTATGACTTATCACATAACATTTTCAGGTGGAAATGGATATGTGGAGACGTTATCTGGACGACTGCTGGTTGGTGTGGCGGGCTGATGCTGGATACTTGCAAGAATTTGTTGAATATCTAAATGATAATGTCTGGGGAATTGAATTTTCTGTGACATCCGATAAAAATTCTATAAACTTTTGGATGTCACAGTATATAGGAACAGACAATACTCTGTCTACGAGGGTTTTCCATAGTATCCGCAGTATAACACCTTATTACATCGTCAAGTTTACATCCCGTCACACAATCAGGAGTATTCCAATATCCCAATTTATACGTATCAAACGTCTCAGTTCCAACATGGAGGAATACCAATTGGCTAGTAGGGATCTCAGTCAGAGGTTTATTAATAGGGATATGATGAATTTGATGTTGTTTCTGCTCAGAATAGAGCCAATCGTCTTGTGAGGGACGATCTATTGCAATATCAGGATAAAAATAAAAACAAAACCAAGCTTCCCATAAATGTGTCAGGTTTGTCACTACATACAGCAGAAATATCAATATGATTAGAAACATCATTAATAAACATTGGAACATTTTGTTGGCCAATGACAAACTGCGTAGTGTTTTGGGACCCCGTTGCCTTTTCTCATATAAGCGTGGTAAGACCCTAGGTTCCTATTTTTCACATTTTAAACATATGGCCAGTGGGGGAACTATTCACAAACAACTGACACTTTATGGTGATGAACTTATTGGGTCATTCCCTGTGGCCACTGTGGGTCTTGTCAATATATGTTAAAATCCAAGGCATTTACCAGTCGCAATACCAGTAAAGTTTTTGATATTAAGATCTTTGGAAACTGTAGCAGCGACTGGGTGGTGTATCTGGCATCTTGTTACTGTGGGGGATTCTATGTTGGACAAACTTCTAGAGCCTTAAGATCAAGAATGAACGAACACCGCAGTGACATCAAAAACCACAAGGAGTCGAGTGCACTATACCAACACACACTTAAACATCCTCAAGCGAGATTCACCTTTTTGGTCATTGACCGTATTTCTGGGGACAGAACTAATAAACAAGGGTGGCATGGGCTGTTGGATCGGAAAGAGAAACATTGGATTATCACATTGGGGGCCTTATTTCACCCGGGATTAAATGATCATTTGTAATGAATATATTGAATCAGCATTAGTCCATTCAATAATAGGACACTAAGTGGGGAATTTTACTTGTTTTTCATTCATGTGCCCTCCAAGTATGATTGTTTAGATATCTTAGTTTATATTGAACAAGGTTCACATAATAAGCCATACTGACTCCTATCTGACATTATGTCTGATATGGGCGATGTCCATGTTCAGCCAAAAAAATCTTTTTCCTTTATATATTTTTTCCCTTATTGTGAGGGCACCCGGAAAGGTACACAACTTACTAGTAAAGGTGACTGAGCAATTATGCTTGTTAGCATCATGTAAGTTGAAACTTAACCAAATAGTATAGTTTTCTTGTTACATCTTTTTCTTTTGGCTTGCAAGTGGTGCCACTTTTATTTAGGTATCAGAGACATAACAGCCATTATTACCTTTGAAAGAAAGGTGTATGCCTTTATGTTTAGGCTGTTGATATTAGTATTGGTGCTCTAAACAATATGGGAATATTATTGGGATTTAATTATAAACATATTGTTGGAACACATCAGGTATATATTTTTGGCATTTCGTATTCATTGGGTGGTCTATTATTGTGTCTAGGATGGATATGGATTATTTGTTACGTTTCTGTTAAACCGGGTGAAAGCACTTAGGTCAAGGATGATGTAACACCATTTTTGATTTACTGGGTATGATATGTTCATGACTGATTTTGCCTACTATTAACTTCTTTATGTATACATAAATATACATAGTTTTATACACATGTATATTCTATCTAATGTGTTCAATACATGTTCTATTATGATATGGCAAGTCCAATAGATAGCATGGATTTTTTGACTCTTTGCTCCTCTAACTAAAAATCGTTGTATGGCTTGTCACAGTGGTACACCCACATGGGATTATTAAATTAAATAACATGTACTAATATTGTATTATTGACATGTTTGAACATTTAGAATGTGTTTGGCTTTATTTTAACTGATGGTTAATTTTCCTGTGATGGATGGACCATAGTTGAGTGCACACACTCACTATTATTGTACAACTATATGATTTATTTCAAGTGCCCTTAAACCTGTCTTGCAAGCAATTTTTCAAAACTTATTAGTATTCATGAGCTCATCTATTTGATTGGCTCCTGATATGTATTTAAAGGTTGATGCAAATGAACTTGATGACATTGTTTTACACTGAAGAAGGCTGTTAGCCGAAACTAGTTTGTTATACTCTTCAATATTAAATAAATATATTGAACTCTGTGCTGCCTTGCTGGTCTATTTGGAGCTGTTAACTTGGTTTGGACCGTGCATCCCCTCGTGCACAGGACTTGGTATAGACTAAGGGATAATTCACTCACCACCTTGGGCATAAAAGAAAGATTAGTATGCAAGGACACACTGTCCTTATGAAGAACCAAAAAAAGCAGGATAAGATCAGACACCCATCTGGCAGAAGTAAGGGCTAACAAAAGTATAGTCTTCCAAGAACAAAATTGCAAGGAAGTTTAAGCTGCAGGCTCAAAAAGAGCCTGAGTCAATTTTTCCAAAACAAAATTAAGATCCCAGGGAGGAGAAACAGGCTTCCTGGGAGGCCTAATATGAACAACAACTTTATGGAATTGTTTAACCTTAAATCTACAAGATAAAGTAGGAGATAAAGGCAGACAAGCAGAGATAGATGATAAGTGGGCTTTAACAGAAAAATTATCCAAACTAGCATTCAGAAATTCACACACACAAGAAAGAACCAAAGGAACATCCACAGAAAGTGGATCCAGGTTATGAGAAAGGCACCAAATATTAAATGTCTTCCATTTGGATAAGTAGGAGTTCTAGTAATGTGTTCCCTGGCCTCCTACAGGACTCTAAGGAAATCTTCAGGAAAAAAGCTGTTTATGTGGAATCAAAATCCTATCACCCACAGTGTCAGTTGAAGAGTGGACAGGTGGGGATGGATGACAGATCCCTTGTCCTCTGTGATTAGGTCCACACTGTGAGGTAACTTGTGATGCTTTCCCTTGGCTAAATGCAGAAGAAGAGGGAACCAATGCTGTCTCGGCCAAAAGGGAGTCACCTGCAAGATTTTGGAAGTATCCTACTGAATTCTGAGCAGTACTTTTGAAATGGGGGAAGGGGAGAGAATACATAAGGAAACATCCCCTTCCATAAAAAAGATAGTGTGTCCACCTTCCAAACCAGAGGACCTGAGACTCTGGCACAAAATAGATTAAGTTGTCTGTTCTGAGGGGAAGCAAAAAGATCTATTGAGGAGTACCCCACTGGTGGACAATTTCCAGAAACACATCCTTGTGAAGTACGCATTCATGGGATTGAGTTAAGGACCTGCTTAGAGTGTCTGCCACAGTGTTTTGACCTGAGGGAATGTAAACTGCCTAAGGAGTCACTTGATACTGGACAGAAAGGTCTGTACTAGGAACCTCAACCAGAAAAGCAGATAAGAGCTTGTCCCCTATGTTTGTTCACATGCTGCATTACTGCAATATTATCTGTAAATACCTTGAGAGGTCTTTGGGAGAAAAGAACCAGCAGAAGAGTTCTCATCTCTTTGACATTGATGTGTTCCTTCTGTTGAAGGGGTGACCACACACCCCTGAACCTTTAGGGAGCCAAATGCTGTTCCCCATCCTACATCTGAAGCATTTGAGAACAACTCTTGAGAGGGAAGAGGGGGGGATGAAAATGGAGCCCTGGATTTAAGAACAACTGCTGGATCCATCAGTGAAGTTCCTTCCTGAGACAAGGCAGATAGAAACTACAAATTCAATGGGATGCACATATTGAAGCCAAATTGACTTCAGAAACCACTGAAACCTTCTCATGTGTAGTTTGGCCATAGGAAGTATAGGGATGGTGGATGCCATGAGCTTCAGAGCTCTCATAAATTCCCTGACTATTATAGAAGCCAAAGGAGGAAGAAGAGCTTGAAAGAAGGTCATGAGTGTTAAGGCCTTGGGAGGAGGCATGGATGCCAACATAGACAAAGTCTGTATCCTGCACCCCAGAAAAACATGGCCGAGAAGCAGTCAGAAAAGATTTTCTGAAGTTTATTGTGAACAGGTCTATATCATTTTGTCTAAGCAACTACCCGTCAAACACCTATTCATTGAACTTAATCCATGGGACTCTAATTCCATCGAACATTCATTTAAGCAAATTTTTTCCCAGTAGAAAAAACTTGTTGGTCATCATCTGCAATTTGCTCTTTTCCCCACTGTAGTGCAATCTCAGAGTTGCTATATTTAATTGGGGGGGGGGGGGTGCATAGCCTCCACATGGTGGGTTTTAAATGTTCTGGCTTTTGCAACAGTTAGTAGATTGGCCAACTGTTTTTTTTCCCCTGGGAAGAAATTTGCTTAAATGAACTTTCAACAGAATTAGCACTGGACGGATTAAGTTTGATGAACAGGTGTTCAACATGTACTCACTTTGACAAAAACTTTTTTCTGAAGAAGTTCACATCATTAAAAGTGGATGAAAGCGCTAGCTTATTGTGCCTCAGTGTGTCTCTTGGTTGGATCCTGGTTTTTTCCATTTTGAAGTTACCACTTTGACAAAATGATACATACTCATTGTGAACTCCAGGCTTTGTCGAAGAGAAATATGAAGATTTTGCAACAGGATCTCTGGAGAAGATGTCTGAAAAAAAGGTCATCTAATTAAGGAAATACTTGGATCCCTGAATCCTGCAAAATGGAATCACAAGAGGAAGGCATTTGGTGAATACATCTGGGGAAGTAAAAAGGCCAAAGGGCAAAGTAGAGAACTGAAATGCCAGAAGGCAACAGAGAAACACAACAACTTCCAGAAAAAGGGATAGATCAGGATATGGAGATTAGCATCTTTGAGATCCAAAGACAAAATATAAGCCTGAGGAAGCAAAAGAGGGCAAAAAGTCTGAGAGACAACATTCAAAAGGAGGGCACCTTCAGAAAAGTGGTTAGAGGAGAGGTGTCTAGGACTGCTCTCCAAGTACCATATTTTCTGTATACTACAAACATCCCGGAGTAAACTCAACTCCCTTTGGGACACAGGCACCTCTTGAATAGTACACTGAGTCAAAAGTTCCCAAAACACCTCTGGGTAGAAGGATTGCTCCAGAGGGGCTGAGCAATACCCTTAAAAGGGGAAGGGATTTCCAAACCATGAAATACTCCTATCAAATAATGGACAGACATCCTGAGTAATCTGTAGCCAACCAGGAAGAGAGAGAGAGAGAGAGAGAGAGAGGGGCAAAGAGGAAAGTGGCTGGGAAGAATAGGATAGTCAGACAGCACCTGGTTTATCTCAAAAAGGAGACTTTTGAGGCATTGAAGTCTGAGTAGCCTTAGCAGTAGGAGCCCACTTGCCATCCTTTTTACTCTTAGGAGGAGGTCTAATATGAACAACAACTTTAAGGAATTGTTTAACCTCAAATCTACAAGATAAAAGAGGAGATAAAGGCAGAAAGCATAGATAGCTGATAAATGGGCCTTAGAAAAATAAGCCAAACTAGCATTGAGCAACCCACACACATAAGAGGGAGGAGCCTACATGTGACACACAGTGTACCTTAAAGCAACCTAAAGGCTTTGGTGTACAGGCCGGATGATGGGCCAGCCTTGGCAGGGAATCCCTAATATAATGAATACTGCAACAGTGAAATGGAAAGATATTCATAAGTAGAGAACTTAGAATAAAACTGAACATTTTCACAAGACGAAGGATTGCTATTAAATGCCAACTTTCATGAACTCTCATGTTTTTCTAGCAGTCAGGCAATCCTTATTCCAGAATCGTATGATATTTCCTGGATAAAAAAGAAAACAGCATTTTTATTCTATGACCCAGCTAATTCCTCAGTGCTATATGGATGCATCATGTAATCTTTGCTAGTAAAGATTTGGAAACGTTTAGAATGTAGAGCGATAAGTACATATCACACTAATATACTGACAAAACCACTGTGTAACTGTAAAGATGGTCCACTGATGCCAATACAAATGTAAAATAATGATAGCTGTGCTGGAGAATAGGAGCCCACAAATATACATTTGTATATGGGTATATACTGGGCTTGGCAAGCTAGCAGAGTTTTTATGACCTCCACATAAGCAATTAAATAAATACATGACTCAAATCATTAGATAAAATAAAACAGTTATTTCAGACTTTTAGAGGAGCAAGAGAAACAACACCAGACAAAATAATTATGCTAGTGACAAGTGAAAGCATAATAAAAAAGTTAAACTTTTACATCTGATAGTGGAGCTATAACACCATGAAACTTAGAACGGATAAAAAAATCAAGGAAATGCCATATTTCCTTAAAAAAATATGAAAATACCAGTGAAAATAACATATGACTGTATCAAAAATGGTGAAGTAGGCCTAGTTATTGATAGAAGCTAAGCAAATATTCTCCAAAGAGATGTTAAAAAACATAGTACATAAAAGCAAACACTGAAATGGAATGAAACACTATCCCAAAACTCAGTGCGCTCACCACAGTACCTTATGCTCTTATAGCCAAATGGAAAGTGAACTGGAGATGTAGTGGTATTAACACCTGAATGGTTTACTTCCATGGTGCCTTTGCTTAAAGAAGTAAACAAAATGAAATTCTTGTACATCAATTTTATGTCTAATCTGCTCCTAAAAGTTGAACAGTCATTATAAACTTGAAATGAGGTGTGTGGTATGGTTGAAGAGTATACAGGCAATTGTGTAAATTTTAGAAGACAAGTACGTAAATAAATGCTTGTGAATAAATGAAAATGGAAGAGGATTCTAAGAATTCCTTCCATTCATTATACATAAGGAATTGTATCAGGATAATTAGCTGATTTTCAGAAGGATATCCTTTCTTGCCATTTGTCAGCATAGAGTCTGCTAAGTTTTCCATCTAATTGCTAATACATGAGGCAGTCAAGATGTTATCTTGATGAAAGGGGCAATGATAAAGAGCGCATACATAACTTATGCAGAATCTTACATTTTGTATTTATATCCTTTTCTTGAATGGATTAGTCTCACTAGGCTGATGGTCTGTTTTCAAAAGAGGAGGTATTTTGTATAGACTGGAAGAAATTTAGCAAAGACACAGAGGGAATTCCCATCTCTTCTTGAATTTAAATGATGCTGGGACAGAAAGGGAAAGACTCCATAGAAGACTAAAGGAATGTTTACATTATTATGAACGATGAATCTGTAAGCTAGGTGTCTAACAGTGATAAAATTACAATATTGCATTCTGGTGGATTAAGTGAAGAGGACCTGCAAAAACAAAAAAAGAATATGAATATTGAAGACGGTTCAGTGGTGAAGAGAATAGTTGATGGGTTGCAGGAAATAGACGGGGTGCAGATTACATCAGCACGTATAACTAATGTGTGCATGTCTGAAAAGGAAGGAAGGAAGCGATGTAAGTACAGCAAAGAGATTAAGTACAGTTGTGTAAGTTAAACTTACCATAATAGTAGACACACGAATGATGACTGCTGCAGTAGCCTTACCTATATGGGTAATATCCTGCCAAGGAAATAACAGCCGGTAAGCTTCCAAAGTTTCTGGGCATCTTCCACACACCTGAACTGTCAAGCAGCTCAACAAGAGCTGATTAAAAGACAAGTTTGGCTACAAAGCCCTTCAGAGCTTTCCTGTCAGTAGAGAGTGGGAGGCTAAGCCCTGAAAGGACAATGCTAGTGTAACAAAAAATAAATGACCACATCCTGATGTAAAAAATATACCATAAAAAGGGGGATTGAGGGACAGGGCTGCTATTGCAGCAGTGATCATTCAAACATTTACTTTATACTAAGTTCAGATTACACAACTGTACTATGTTCTTCATATTGGTCACTGCTGTAGTAGCCTTAGCTAAATGGGTAGAGTACCATAGCTAACTATATTTGGGAGGAGGAAGGAGAAGAGTGCAGGAACCCCTGGAGAATGGCCCTAGCAAAACATGTTCTAGACCTAGAGAAGGAATCAAACGTACAGTCTTTTGTAAAAGTATGTACAAAGGACCAAGAAGCCGCTCCTAGAATACATCTAAAATCATACCCTTTCCAAAAAGCTATAGATAAAGCCAAGGCCTTGGTAGAGCGGGTCTTGACCCTGAGTGGAAGAGATTTGAAATGGTGCATATAAGAAAAGGTAGTAGCCTTAGACAACCATTTGGAAACAGCCTGATTGTCACAGGTTGTCTTTTCTTCTTACCTTCACAAAAAAAAATAACAATTGATCTCCAGATCTGAAAGATTTAGCTCTGTCAAGATAGTATCCAAGTTGTCTGTGGGCATCCAAGGTATAGAGCATCCTTTCTCCCTCATTTTTATGTTCAGAAAAGAAAAGGGGAGATGTATAGTTTGGCTTAAAGTAGACCTGGAAATCACTTTACGCATTAAAGAAAAACTACTTCTCAAAAAAAAAAAACTGCACCTATTGAAAATGAGGTAGGCTTGACTCACCATAAGAGCTTGCAACTCAGATACCCTTCTTGCAGAGATCAGAACAATCAGTTTTCTAGCATCTGTTTTCCATGTTAAGAACCTCAAGTCAGTCAAATTAACTGGTTCAAATGGAAGTTGTGTTAGCTTCTCTAACACAAAAGTAAGACCCCAATCAGGGGCCACCTGTTTACTTGGAGGCATCTTATGCAAAATCCCTTCCAAGAACATTTTGACATAAGACCACCCTGAAAGAGGAGGATCCATAGGCACTAGGCAGACATGCTTCAATGGCCGATAAATGAACCTTGACAGAGGAATAAGGAAGTCCATAGGACAGTAACTCGCACAAATACTATAAAACCAGAGAACAACTATTTCTGAGTGGGTGCTGGTTATGTTGTTGGCATCAACTAGAAAACCTTTTCCATTAGCTAATATATTTTTTCCTAGAAACAGTCTTTATTGCCTCAATTACTACATGCTGCACATCCTCAGAAAACAAGTGCCTAAAAGTAGTTAAGTCTCTATTGTCCAGGTAGTCAACTGAAGATGACTGATGTTGGGGTGTATCAAACACCCCTATCCTTGTGTGACTAGATCATTCTGTGAGTAAGCTTGTAGAATTAGTCCCTGGCCATTTCCAACAGATGGGAGAACCATGGCTGCCTGGGACAGAAGGGAGTCACCACACTCATCTTGGGGGATTCCTTTTGAATCTTCAGAAGTACCTTGGGTATTAGAGGAAAGGCTTACAGGACCATTACAGTACAAATAAAATGGATTTGTCTTCTAGGCCTTCTTGCATGGAGTCCTGGAACAGAATTTTGCCAGTTAATTATTCAAAGAGGAGGCAGAGACAGCTACTTCAGGATTTCCTCACAGATGGAACAAATCTTGGAAGATTTCCTGATTTACTTTCATTTGTGAGGGTCAGCCTTGGTCCTTCTTAGCTTGTCTGACACACAGTTTTGCTCTGACAAGTGTAGGATGCCTGCAGGGTATAACTGTGCTGTGAAGATATATCCCAAGTTATCATGGCTAGTCTGCAAAGAGACTATGACCTGGTTTCCTTTGCTTGTTAATGTACCACATGACTGTGGTATTTTCAGAGAGTTGAGTGCCTTCATCAGGAGACGTATCTCCTTGATATTTTTGTGCTTGCATCTGTCTTTGGTGTCCCACACTCCCTGCACTTTTATCCCACCTAAAACTGTTCTCAAGAAACATCTGAAGCATCTGTAGTGACTGATTGCTTTGGAGCAGGGATAGAGAAGGGGAGACCTGGGTTTAAGGATATCTGTTGTCTCCACCAAAAAATTTCACTTCTGACAAACCCCAGTACTGGAATCTGAAAAAATAAAGCTTGTTGATGCAGGGAACAATTATGTTTCAGATATTGCTGTATCTTTCTACTGTGGAGTTCTGCTAGAGGTATCATGTGAATCAAATGCCATGAGCCCTAAAATTCTGAGGTATTCCTTCACAGTGACCAAAGTTTGAGTGAAAAACCATAGAAATAGAACTGGATAAATAAAATGTGGACGAAAAGCTCTTTGAACTGAGGTGTCTAGCTGACATCCCAGGAAGACAGTCCTGTGTGAGTGACTGAGTCAAGAAAGACTTTTGATATTCTCTTGGAATGCCAGCTTGTGCAAGAGATCTCTCTTCCAAGAGAGAGAGAGAGAGAGAGAGACTCCTGACATTTTGGAATGGACTGTGCAAAGGTAATCAAGTTGCCTAAATAAAGAAAAAATGTGGACACCCTGTAGCCCACAATGAGCTATGACTGGAGCTATACACTTTGTGAACACTCTTGGTGCAGTGGATCATCCAAAGTGAAGGCAGAGAACTGAAAATGTGATCCAGGCATGGAAAACCTTAAGAAACTTTTGTGGTGTAGATGGGTAGGGATATTAAGAGAAACACCTTTTAAGTCTAGTGTTACCAGAAAACATGAAAGAAGAAGAAGAGGTGACAAGTTTTGTAGTGCCATCATTTTGAATTTGTACACTATCACAAACAGGTTTAGAAAAGAAAAGTCCAGAACTGGTCTCGAAGCATTTTCTTTCTTTGGCACTAGGAACATCCTTGAATAAAAACCTCTTCCCCACCTGGGAAGGCGGAACTGGTTCTATCACTCTTTGGGACAGCATGTGATGAAGACTGGGAGGAAACAAAAGAGTCTGATGTGCAGGATGAGAAATGACCCCTTGGAAATGAAGAATTTCCAACTACTGCCTCCTGTCACCATATAAAATGACTTTCAGAATTTGTCTGAAACAATCTGTTGACAAAGAGTAAAATGACACTCAGACTGTGTGGAAGATAATAGAGGCCAGAAAGAGAGGGGGGGGGTCACATGGTCTCTTGAATAGGCGTTTAGACTTATCCCTAGTTTTGGGAGGTTTGATTCTTCTTTTTTTGAACCCCTTTGACACTTCTTTTTAATGCCTGCATACCTGCATTCTGGTGAGTCTCTTCATTCTGTTTTTTTTTTCCTTGCTAAAATTGGATGTGGAGAAAGAAAATTCCTTGGATAATTTGAAAAAAAGATGGTTGAAAAATCTTAGTGATTCCCTGGATCTGCTTGTACGTTTCATCACACTTTCTCATCAACTCTGCAGCAGAGAGGCCAAACACTAAGGTAAAAATTTAAATCTCATTTTTATAATTATCTGGAAAGGTTCTGAGAATATAGCCAAGCAAACCTCCTTAAAACAGAACCAATGGCCATAGCCCTGGAAAAGTATCAACAGAGTCATAAACACACTGCAAACAATGTGTAGTGACTTGTGCAGTAGAATAAACTAAGTTATTTAAAGCAGTTTTTTTCTTCACAAGAAGAAACTGTAGATAAAAAAAATGTATCATAATTTCACAATATGTCAGAACAGACTTACTTACTTAACATATAAACAAATTCACAAAAAAAAGCCCAATAAGAGCCAAACTAGTAATATGACCAAAGTCAGGAAAAACTGAAGAATAATTCTGCTTTAATAACAATTTCCACAAACTTAGCACTTTCACCATAAAACAAATGGCTTCATCAGAGTCAGTGGAAAATCTAAAATCATTCACATAAATAGTTGCATCATCTAGCAACAACAAATCATTTTCCTTAATGCAATAATAAATAATCAGTTTAATTAAAATTTCACACTGAACTGTTCCAGCTGCTTTAAGAACAAAGAAAAACATATGTTGTATAAAAATATATGAATAAAACTCTTAATACACATAATACTCAGTGAATATTGTATAAATATTGATATACCTATATAAACCTATACATATACACAATACTTAATAAAAATATATGTGTATATGCTTATTATATAAATAAATATGTTTAACTAATATGCGCATTGCTTCACCCAACTTTCAAAATAGTAATAATAATAATAATAATAATAATAATAATAATAATAATAATAATAATAATAAATAATAATAATATGTGATAATACTGGCCACTTCAATACTTATAATGGAAACAATTGTTATATAATGGAACTACATGTTTAAAGTATTATATTATTAATAGATAGTGTAACTCCCTGACTGCAAATAGGGAAAAATGGATATACTATCATTAATACCCAGATATTTGGTAGCGTTTAATCTAATTTGCCAAGCAGTTTCTAACATGTCAACCTTCAACTTGTCATCACCACCTCGTATGTCGGGCATAACTCGACCCAACACAAAGAAAATAAACTTTTTAAAGTTTGAACAAACTGTGGTGTGTATATACAGGGCATTGAGGATGTCCTTAATTCTAATAGCTCTAAGATGTTCTGCAATTCTTTCTTTAAATTTCCTCACCATCTTTCCCACATAAAAAGCCAGGCATGATGTACAACTAGCTAGATAAACTACCATTCTTGAGTTGCAACAACATCTTCCTGGACAGGGAACAAACCTATTATAACCCGCAATCACTGCATGTTGTTGCAACTCAAGAATGGTAGTTTATCTAGCTACATTGAAATTTTGTTTACATGTGTTCTTGGTTTTACTTTCAATTGTATTACAGGAGGGGTATATAAAGAGATGCATGGGCTGCATAATGTTTTAGGGGTACAAAGGAAAAAAATGAAGACTAGCATGAGATAAACTAAATATAAATAGAGCACAATTTGGATGATCTAAAATAAATCGTTACTGGACCACTGAAGGGAAGGTTAAGCAGTTCTGTCTACTAATGTATATTCAAGGTGTAGACTTCTTCAGGTCAATGTTAATGCCAGAGAGTCATGTTCAGTGCTCAGTGAAAAAGTGGAGAAATTATCAAACCATACAAAGAAATATACAGCTTTGAGGTAAGCAGCAGTGCATCTGTAGGTATCATACTCAGTGTGGATGCCTTAGAATATAATAGAAACAGGGTTTGTACACATTATACTTGTGGTAATATTGTACCTTGACAAAATGAAAAGCAATTGCAGCATTACACAGCTCTGTGCCATTCATCATGCCCATGTTATGCCAAACATAACTGGTGTGGTGATGGACAGTGGCACTGGTACAAATCCACTAGTAAATGACAGACAGACAAGTGCAGTGAGCACTTATGGAATGTTAATCATGGGAGTATGAGATACTGTACAATACATCTTGCTGAAGTATTATAGAAGAGTCCTACATGCACTAATACACTCAAGGTCAGTATGCTCAACATTTGTAAGACAAAACAAAGAATAAACAGCATATGTAAGGACAGTTACACAGTTACAAATACACTTTAAACCTACACAAGTCACATAACCAATGCACAAATAAGCAGTGGTTCCATACGTTAACAGCATTGCAAAACTCAGCAGTGCTGTGCTAAGTAAGCAAATCAGTGATGTGCAGGTGTGACAGCAATGCATTAAACATAACGTAATACCTGTAAACTCTTATCTGTTACTCTAGTAGGTGATTTGCTTCTCCATTATTTCTTCCTGAGTTAAAATCCCCAAAAGGAAAAAGAAATGAGCACAGCATCGGAAAGAGTTTAGAGGTGTACAATACTGCCTAATATACTAAGGCCCAAAGGATAACTTCATACAGCTGTCCCCCCTTAAATATGCCTTCCTATTGGTGGAGAAGTTCATAGTAGCATCTGTTAATGTCATTTTATGTGTGCTGGTATTGCTCATGAGACCCAGTTATGCATGTGGCTTCAGTCATCACTCCAGCAAGTGATTGTTATGTAGCAGACTTTTACCGAGTGATCTCATATGAGTCCTGCTCTGGCAACATCCTACCTCATACATATGCTGAACCTAAGGGCATTATATTTGCTATCCTGTCTCCAGCTATTACATTTTAACATGTCTTTGACTTATGTAAAATAAAATAATTTCTAATCATATAATAAATGACTTTATTCTTTACCTCAATACTGCCTTCAAAGTAATTCTTAAATATTTCAATTTTATTGCTGTTCATTGTAAATATGTATTTCATGAGGAGCTTTTCTCCCCAGGCCTCTGCTAAAAATGGGACTTGCTCCTGGTTAGGCTTTCCCAGTAAACAAAAGACATTAAATAAATAAATAAATAAATAAATAGCCACCTGACAGGTTGAAATCAACAGTGAAAATGATAGCTGAGTGGTGATGACACACAATGCAGAAGCTGCAGAAATGCCTAGCAGCATGGACAGCCAGATGGCAATGTGCAATAGTGAGACAAAAAATAGATGTGTGTCCTGATGGAATGGCACTTTTCAGCTTTCACAAATGGTATCATGACTCTTTCATCAAATACACAGTGCACTACCACAGCACTAGCTTGGTATTTAAACTCCCTATTGAGAACTGTACCTTTAAGAGGCCATAATGAGCACTGCATAACAGTCGAAATCAGACACAGTTTATAGGTATACAGTAAGGCCTAATATGCTATTACTTAATGAATGAATTTATGCTTACTGTAGTAATAAGGCTGTCATTCTCCAATATCTTCTTCCATTGGTGAAGAAGATCAGGAAGTATGTTTGAATTCACACAGCACTTCATTCAACATATTGATTTCAATATGTTGTCAGTATCATAGATTCATTTTAAAATGTTTTTGTTGTTGTTTTCTGCCTTGTTAGTTTCCATACAGTGTCAGTCACTGGAAAAATGTATGTGAGTGAAACCCACTTGTGAATTATGCTTACTATAAATAAAAAAAATGATTTCACTCTGGTTATGTTTTACATCATTTTGTTACTTGTTTTTTTCTAAACATTTAAAAGTTGCATTTCTGAGTGATGGTACCCCATAAACATCGGCAATGGGAAGAGTTACATTATTAGGCATGTAAATGTATACTCTTTAGCTGTTAGGATTTTTGGCCAGATAAACATACTTTTTAAGAACCTTTGTTCAGATCGTTAATGTCTGTAGCTTAAGCAGTAACGTGTTATATAGCAATAAAGACTGTGGAAAACCTATAAAATAATCAGTTTTTGAGCCTGGCTATGGTTAGAGACTTATACATTCACAACTTGAAATATGCCTAAGGCTGATAAATTTATTCAAGTGGCCTAAGAACACCTCCCTGAATGTAAAGAAAAGATAATAGCAGCTACAGTATTTATCCAGTGTACTCCATTATTTAATCACGGGAAAAGATAATAGCAACTACAATACTTATCCAGAATACTCCATTATTTAATCACAGGAAAAGATAATAGCAGCTACAGTACTTATCCAGTGTACTCCATTATTTAATCACAGGAAAAGATAATAGCAGCTACAGTACTTATCCAGAATTACTCCATTATGTAATCATTGAGAAAGTTGTGGTAGACTTGTTTATAGAAGATGGAGTAATGGCAAGAGAACTGGAAAAAAATCCTGTTTAAAAAAATTAAAAAAAATTAAAAAATAAACAGTAAAAGTTGGAAAAAACAGCATTGCACAGAAAATGGGAGAGGCTATAAAACAATCATATTTAATGTTCCGTTGTGGAAGGTGTTTGGTTTGCTCCAACAGTACCAAATGCTTTGAAAAAATAAATGGTGTAAAAGTCTGTCCAACTTCTGCTTTTTCATGTATAATTAAATCAGTGCTTTATGCTTTGTCTTGCCCGTGTAACTTGTTTTATATAGGGGAGACTAAAAGAATATTCAAGTTACGGTTGCAAGAACATATTGGAGACATAAAAAAACAATAATGCTATGAGCCCTATAGCTTTACATTTTTTACTTGTCATAGCAGTGACTTTTCACTGTTAAAAGCTTGTATTTTAGAACATATTTCAGAAACAGATGAAGTGTTAATGAAAAAGAAGTTATTGTATAAAGAGACTTTATATATTTTAAAATTTAATACATTATCTTCAGCAGGTTTAAATAGTGAATGCAAAAACTAATAAAAAGATGGCCAAGAACACCCAAAAACTTTAATAAAACATTAAACAGTAAGCGCTTTCATCACCTGTAGTGACTTCTTCAGACTGAATAATGATACAAAGCACTGAACATTTAAAGTGCATTCTAACAAGCTGATAATTAAATAATTAGAAAACAATCAATGCATCATATATTCTTTAAATGATGCTTCAAGCCCTTTCTTTTTAAGTAAGCAGTGAACTCATCTCTATAATTTAAGCCTGCTGGAAAACAGGCATTAAGCCTCACTTGCCACATATATTTTTTCCAGCTTAATTCACTCTCTGCATCAAACCTTCAGTCATAGTTGTAAATTTCTTCCAGAACAATAAACTTAAACTTAACATTACATTTACTCAAAGCATAATGCTTCGCTAATGCATTCTTTAAGTCATCTATTTCAACAGCATATTTGTGTTCATACACACATTTGTATAATTCTCTGACAGTACGTCCTACATAAAAAGAAGGGCAGGATTGACATAAAATTTAATATACAACATACTTGCTGTTACAACTAAAAGACTTGCTGAAATTGTTCTTAAAACCATTGATATTAACTTTGCTGACATCCATCAGTAAGTAATCACATAACTTGCAGTTGAAACACTTGAGCATCCCTAACTTTTTGATATTTAGATTAATAGTTTTCTCCATCTTACTCTGAAATAAATTCTTAAAACGTTTGCCTTTTTTATAAATAAACTGGGGTCTGTCTCCCAATCTATCTTTAAACTCAACAGAACTTTGTAATATTTTCCAGTTATTAATAATTAACTTCTTAATATTATAACTATCTACTGAATTACTAATTTGCATATAAACACCAAACTCTCCATTATTCATGGTGGTTTTCTCAAAAATGGCTTTATTATAGCTTAAGGAATTAACTTCTCTTAAAGCCTTATAATTAACATCAGAAGGATAACCTCTATATTTAAAATTTTCACACATTAAGCTACTCTTCTTATCAAAATCACTATCATATTTAGTAAGTCTGTTAGCATGTAATAACTGACTTTTAACGATATTATCTTTCATCCCTTTCGGATGCATACTACTGTAATGTAGATAGTTGTTATTTTGAACCTCTTTTTTAAATATCTTGGTGTAAATATGTTCACCCCTTTTAATCACCTCTACATCCAAGTATTTGATACTGATAGTATTATACTCAACTGTAAACTGCAAATATGTGTTGATGCCATTATGATACGTTATAAAATTATTCAAACTAACTTCATCCCCTCTGCATAAAAGAAAAACATTGTCAACAAATCTCATGTAAAATCTAATGTTATCAGAGAAAACACTTCCTAAAATATTGATTCTTTCCCAGCCTTGCATAAATAAATTAGCATAGCTGGGCGCCATAGCGGCACCCATTGCAACGCCATTAACCTGATGGAAAATACAATTGTCAAATTCAAAATAATTATAACTTAAAATAATATCTAACATTTCCATCAGTAGATCAACTGTATTTTTAGAATACATTTTGGAATTGAGTAGTTCTACCCTTACTGTCTCCAGTCCCTCGACATTTGGTATCATCGTATATAAAGACTGGATATCCATAGTGACTAATATAACATTTTCCGTTATTATCAAATCTTCCACCTTCTTCTTAAAATCAAAAGTATCTTTAATAAAGGTAGAACCATTTTCAACAACTCTTTGTAAATACCTGTCAGTATATATAGCTAAAGTCTCAGTCTTACTATTAACACTTGATACTATTGGTCTTATAGGTGGATCATTCAAACACTTATGAATTTTGGGTAGACCAAATACACGGCTTAATTTAGGAGTATCGGTTCTTAAATACTTTCTGATCTCATCTGTGATCCTATTAGTGTAAAACCACTCCTCTATCAAAGAATCAATAAACGCAAATGACTTTCTCACTTCAGAGAAAAAAACTTTTTTGTAAAACTTAGTGTCAGATAACATATCATCCATCTTACGTTCATAATCCCGTTTATTTAACACCACCAAAGCTCCACCTTTGTCTGCCTTGGTAATTAAAATATCTGGATTATTCAAAAGACACTTAAGAATTCTATTTTCATGTTTGTTTAAGTTATAATACTTAAAACTAGCAGGCTGGCTTAATAAATTAATAATCTGCATTTCTGTCGTCATTAAGAGCATTTCTAATTCTTTTTTTAATGGGGGATTAAACAAACTGGGTCTTTTAAACTCATTTGAAATAGGAGCATCTTTTTCAAAAATCATCCTAAAATGTAACTTTCTGACGTAGTCTCTAAGTGAATTAATAAAATCACATTTATCAGTTCTTGAACTGGGCACAAAATTCCATCCTTTAGATAACAAGCAACAAGTTTCTTCATTCAAAAAGAATGAAGACAAATTAACAATTTTAAATTTAATGTCACTACTGTCTAGTACCTCCGTTGTTGATATCTCTGATTTTTCCATCTCCTTTTCCGAAAGTTGTTGCGATTGTTGTTGTGATGGTAATTCACTGCAGGGCGGTTTACTGCTGTTACCTCCGCCCAAGTCCTTGTGCCCTGTGCTCTTGTTTGATAAACAGTTACTGGTTGTTGCACTGGTGCACTTTGAAAATTTGTAGAACTGAAAGTTTGACTACCAGATGGCTGTACATCCCTGTTAACATTGTTACCATTTTTAGCTGCCAAACACTCTGAACAGTGAGGAACATCATCAGCCACCTTATTACGGTCTCTAGTTGTTTGAGCCGAAACGTGGAGCTGATTGGTTGATTCCCTCACATGACTACGACCAGGAATCGGATAAGCTATACCTTTTGTGTATTCATCAGAATCACGCAAAAATTTCTTGGTCTTACGTTTTTTTGAATATCTCATTCTCCTTGATGAGTTTATCTTGGATACAACAGAACTCTGCATCAAAATTGTCTTTGGTAGCTGTATCTTTTAAATGAAAAAATTCAAGTTGGATTTTAGTATTGAGGTTATCCATCCTACTAATGTTATAACCTCTAAGCATCTCAACATATTGCAAACCAACTTTCTGATTTAAAGAAATTCAATTATTTATGAATTCACCATCTGGATCTTCTATAGTTGGCATCACTGTCACACGTAAGCCCTTTGGCACACGCTTCGCTCACAAACAGTTCTCAAAATATAGATTGTCCCACTGAAGCCTCTTAAGCTTCAATAAATCTTTTTCTAAACAGTTTTAAACAGCTCACCAACATTAGGACTGTTGTTTCCTCCATCTGCCTAATTAACTTCGGCAAATGGATCAATAGGAGACGCCAAAACGCTAGTTAATACAGCATCATCCCTGCTATTCAAAATAACAGCTCTGTTGCCATCTCCATTCACTGTATTAATCACACTGCTACCAGGCATATTTTCCATAGTTCTGTTTTCTCCAAGCCCAAGTACAAATGCACCATTTGGAGTATCTGTTAAAGTTAAACAGGTGACTTAAAGAATGCATTAGCGAAGCATTATGCTTCAAGTAAATGTAATGTTAAGTTTAAGTTTATTGTTCTGGAAGAAATTTACAACTATGACTGAAGGTTTGATGCAGAGAGTGAATTAAGCTGGAAAGAATATATGTGGCAAGTGAGGCTTAATGCCTGTTTTCCAGCAGGCTTAAATAATATAGATGAGTTCACTGCTTACTTAAAAAGAAAGGGCTTGAAGCATCATTTAAAGAATATATGATGCATTGATTGTTTTCTAATTATTTAATTATCAGCTTGTTAGAATGCACTTTAAATGTTCAGTGCTTTGTATCATTATTCAGTCTGAAGAAGTCACTACAGGTAATGAAAGCGCTTACTGTTTAATGTTTTATTAAAGTTTTTGGGTGTTCTTGGCCATCTTTTTATTAGTTTTTATTTTTATTAAGTTCGGCTACTTTTTTTTGTGTTAAATAGTGAATGTAACTGAAGAGACTGAAGAGTGCTTCTTTAAAATATATATATGATTATTTTAATGGATGGTTGATTAATTAGATGATTGTTTGATTAATTGTATTTAAGTGAATATATATATGTATATATATATATATATATATATATATATATATATATATATATATATATATATATATATATATATATATGGATGTATGGTGTGGTATATTTTGTAACTCTAGGAAGGCTGTGCTGAGGCTCCAGAGTGTTATTCAGTGTGAATAAACTATTTAATATAAGACTGGTGGCATCTTTTTCACTGGCTTTGTAGTCTGGTGTGCTTTAACACATTGCACTCCATTATTAGCCTGATGAGGGAATAGTACAGAGAGGTTATAACTTCATTTTTTCTGTATGCAATGCCATTACTTACGAGATGAGCAATATACAATGCTCTTCTTACCAGTATGAAGATATAGTCATCAAAGGTAAGGTTGCTGTCAACCTGTATGCCCAGGTCTGTCACCATTAAGTGCATACTTAAGGAGCTGTCATTGATATGGTAGTTAGCAGGCACATCGTACTTACTGAAATGAATAATAATAAGGCCATGACTTTGGCACCAATCATTTTTTGTGCAAGAACCTCTTGCAGGATGTTGATATTGTTTGAAGATTCTATGACTGCTCGAGTTTGCAACCATCAGCAAACTTTGTAAACCACAGACCTTTGGTTTTAGCTTTTACTTCAGAGAAATATATTCCAAACAGTAGAGGTCCCTTGACTGATCCTTGTGGAACACCACTGGTTACAGGTCTGCTGTTGGAGGTGGTTTCCCCTATTTTTACTATATGAGTTCTATCAGTGAGCCAGTTAGCGACCCATCTAACGATATAAGGGTTGATACCTAGCTGGGTAAGTTTGCCAATGATGCCTGAGTGGGGGATAGTGCCAAAAGCCTTAGCTAAGTCTAGGTAGACTTTATGCACAGATTTCCCTTTGTCCAGTGCCTTGGTGACTGTCTTGAAGAAATTCACCATGTTTAATAGGCATGCTCTCCTTTTGACAAATCCAAATTGAATAGCGTCAAGTGTTTGGAGATTACCTATATCTATGTTAATAAGGTCCATGATGATTCTCTCCATGGTCTTGCAGATAAGACTAGTCAGGCTAATAGGTCTATAGTTCCCGAGGTCAATGGAAGCAACACCTTTGTGCAAAAGTCGAACAGTGGCCATTTTCCATTCAGATGGGATGAAGCCAGTGTTTAGACTATGACTGAAAAGAGTACCCATGGTACTGGATAATATAGAAAATAGCTTGTTTTGAAAGTTCTAGCAGCAGACTGTATATCATCTTACATTATCCTCAACTCTAGTGTTACAGAATATCTTTCTCCAATGTAGTTCCATAACATCCCTATCCAAAAAAAAAATTCCCAAACAAAGCACACTTAAACTTGCAAATAACTCAAAGTTAATATTAACTTCCAAAACACGGGTACTAGCAATCCATTTTAGGTCCTGTAAGTGTGACATCAGCAGACTATAACAGGCCATTCTATTGACCTTGATGACTGGGGTAATTAATTTGCCATTCCCATCAACCAGCTCACTTATTTGGTATTGCCTACGCTGGTGAACTTTTGTTTGTTTTCTAGAATAATGAACACGCTCCAATTTCTATTCTTTTCCAATCCAAATCTTAAAGTTTTCAACTATAATTATGCAGTGTAACTTTTATCGTTGCTACATTAAGTTAAATTGGGAAAAATAGTAATAAAGATGAGATCCACACAAAAGCAGAATTTCTTTTAGTCATTTGTAGTAAATCATCACATACTAATAATCAAAGTTATATTAAGATTGTTATCAACAAATATTGCCCCAGGAGTAAGCAGGAAAAAAATAATTGGAAAGATGTGAAAAAGAAAAAACAGCAAGCAATGATTCATTTTCTAAGCAAATATAAATTAGATTAGTAAGATTCTGTGTTGGGATACCATACTCAAATCAGTGTACAATTACCTGGATGTGATCTTTAAGAATTACATTCAGCTCATTCTTGACCATTACTAATAATGCAGTGCTCTTTATACAATTTCTGTGCCATCTCAGATGTTGTCTTTAGTGTCTCTCTATTCCACACCTTCTGGTTCTCCAATTAATTGGATATTTTCCTGCAGGGTGTCCTGGATCCATTAGGCATGATTACTTGGGACACATTTCTGCCTTCAGAAGCTTGTGCCCGCAGATACAGCTGCTCACTCTCCTGCAGGGTGTCCTGGATCCATTAGGCATGATGACTTGGGACTCGTTTCTGTCTTCAGAAGCTTGTACCAGCAGATACTGCTGCTCAGTCTCCTGCAGGCTGTCCTAGATCCATTAGGCATGATTACGTGGGACACATTTCTGTCTTCAGAAGCTTGTGCCCACAGATACAGCTGCTCAGTCTCCTGCAGGGTATCCTGGATCCATTAGGCATGATTACTTGGGACACGTTTTTGTCTTCAGAAGCTTGTGCCCACAGATACAGCTGCTCAGTCTCCTGCAGGGTGTCCTGGATTCATTAGGCATGATTACTTGGGACACATTTCTGTCTTCAGAAGCTTGTACCCACAGATACAGCTGCTCAGTCTCCTGCAGGGTGTCCTGGATCCATCAGGCATGATTACTTGGGACATGTTTCTGTCTTCAGAAGCTTGTGCCAGCAGATACAGCTGCTCAGTCTCCTGCAGGGTGTCCTAGATCCATTAGGCATGATTACTTGGGACACGTTTAATCTTCTGAGCTCTAGATTGAGTTACTGCAGTGGATTTTCTTTACCTGCCTGGGGCATCCATTAAACTTTTTTTTTTTTTGAGGGGGTAACACATCTTTCAACAATTCTCCTCTTAGTCTTGGTCCAAAGTTTTGGCATTTCAATTATAGGTGGGTGACCGTTAACTTTATTCCTTTGTTTACCCTTTCTTCCTATCTTCTTCTGGGAGTCAACTGGGGATCCAGCTGTTTATTCTAGTTTTGTTATGTTGTACTTAGCTTGCAAAAATGGAGCTTAGTATCCCCTTGTGGTGCTACATATTTTATTTTTCATCAGACTGTCATAAGGAATATAGTTTACAACTACTGCACCATACAGAAAGTCCCTAATAATGTTTGCACCTTTGGTAGGCATTTATCAATATTAGTTAATATTCACCCACTTTTCTTTCTTGGAAAAGGAGCTATAATAACCAGCTTTTGTAATAGGAACTCTATTATCTAATTTTCTACCAGTAATTCTATTTAAATTAGACAGAATGGAGTGCTGCTATAAATATTCTCCAGCTATATCATGCAGTCCTGTACAGCTGTATGACTGAATGAGCAGATGGGGATGACTCGGTTCACAATCATGATAGACAATCAGTTAGACAACCAGTTGTTCTGCATATTAGAGCAACATTTTATTTATTTATTTATTTTACATTTGTTAACCAGGTTAGTCTGACTGAGATTTTGGCTAATTTTCAGCAGAGACCCAGGGAGAAGAGCTCCTCGGAGAATAAAATTGAACAAAATTCAATTACAATCGGCAAAAAATTACTATCAGGTTACAATAGCAAATTAAATGATCAAATAGCAGCATGATTGGTTTTAGGTATAGACAGCATATATATTGGATAATATAATATAATATATATATATATATATTGGATGGGGAGAAGCTCTGCAGTGCAATAAAATCTAACAAAAAATCAGTTACAGTCAGCAAAATTTACAAACGGGTTATAACGGCATATTAAATTAACAATAACTGTGTGATTGTTGACAGGTTTAGAGAGGGTGTATACAGAAGCAGGAATGAAGATATAGGGAAGTGAAGAGGTGATGTCCAAGAAGAGAGACAGGTTGAAGTAAATGATTTAATGGAAGCAGTGTGATATAATTTAGATGAGGTAGACAGGGAAGAATGTAGGAGATGGAAGGAAAAAGAAAGAGTAGATAGAAGGAAGGAAGTGGAGGGAGACCAAAGTTAGAAGCAAACTTGGGGTAAGGAGGAGTATAGGTGTGGGGGTGGTAGTTTCAGGGGGGATGGCTACAATGGCAGGACCATTTTTTTGTTAGGTATTTTCGGGTGGCTAATTTGAATTGCTTGATATGGTCAAGGGACTTAATTTCAAGGGGTAGTTAGTTCCAGGATGTGGCTGGGTTGTAGTTATAGAGTAGACATCCTATTTTAGTTTTGGGTTTATAAATCTGTAGCAGTCCTTGATCTGAGCTACAAAGTGACCTAACTGGGGAGTATTTAGATTTGATAGTAGAGAGGCTAGGACAGTACGAGGGCATATACAGGATGGAGTGGATAATTTTCAGCTGATAAAGTAGGAGCAGGTGAGGGAACTCGAGCCAGTCCAGTTGCTTAAGTGATAAACAGCGATGAGATTTTTAGGATTGGTTGGCTGCGAATCTGGCCACCTTACTATAGGTAGTTTCAAGTCTTGAAATGAGTGTAGAGTTAAGGTTAGTGAATATGTGACAGGGGTATAGAAGTGTGGGAAGTAAAAAAGCATGGGAGAGAGAGTAATTCTGGCTGTGTTAGTTAAGTATTTCTTATTACGGTAAAGGTGTCCAAGTTTCTGGTGTGTTTTTTTTGTACTGTTTGTGACATGTAGATCAAACTTAAGTTGAGCATCTATAGTGACCCATAGTAATTTAGTGCTAGGTTCAGTTGTGATGATGGTGTTATTGCTTAATAAAATGTTAAATGTAATCTTAAGATTGTTATGGTTTTTGGGGAGGAAGAGTAGGAGCTTGGTTTTCTTTGGATTTAGAATTAATTTGTTGTCATTAAGCCAAGTCTCAATGGTGTTGAAGGATGCTTGTGTAGCAGAGTGGAGGTCTGATGGGTTATCTGCAATGGTGATAACAGCAGAGTCATCAGCATATTGTACAAGTGATGACTGGGGACAAGAGGTATATAGTAAGTTTGTGAAAATATTGAAGAGCAGTGGTCCAAGGATAGATCACTGGGGGATACCCATTTACACAGTGATTGCTGGCAGTTAGAGAGATAGCTGGAGATCCAGGAAATGGCAGGAGGGGAGAAGTTAAGATAAGTCAGTTTTTCCAGGAGGAGAGGGTGGGAGAAAGTATCAAAGGCTTTAGAAAGGTCGAGGTACAGGCATGAGACAAGTTTATTATTATCATGAGCAAGCAATACTGTGTTGATGAAGGATATTAGTGCAGCTGTTGTGCTATTATTAGGAAGGAAATCACATTGTGTGCATGAGAAGTTTTTCTTGGTGATGGTACTGCATTATATGCTTGTGAATGCATTTCTCTAACATTTTAGAGAGAGGCGATAGTATAGTGATTAGTCTGAAGTTTGATATGTCTGAGGAATTGTCACCTTTGAGAATGGGTAAAGTAAAGTATTGTTTCCATAAAGAGGGGACATATGTTTCAGAAACAGAGTGGTTGATCAAGATAGACACAGGATAGGCCAGGGGTTCCGAGGCAATCTTAAGGAAATAGGAAGGTAGAGTGTCTGATGAGGGGGAGCAGGGTTTGAGTTTGGAGAGTAAGGATTTGATATAATCAGTTGATACTGCTTTAAGCGAGAAAGAGTTAGAAAGGCTGGGAAGGGAAGACGAGTTAGTGGGGGTATTAACAGTGTTACTGTGTGGAAGTGAATTAATTAAGGTGGTTATGGAGTCAATAAAGTGATTGTTAAATGTAATGGCAGTGTCTACTGGGGTTTCATTAGGACAAGGGTTAGGAGTGGAAGGGTCTTCAGGATGAAGGATATGATTGATAGAATTTTTTGGGGTCTGATTTTAGGGTAGTGGGAGGGTGTGCATAGAAGTTCAGTTTATCTTTATGGATGATATTTTTGATTTTGTTTCTTAGTTCTTTATAGGTCTGAAGGAGAGATGGTTTCTTGGTTTTAGTCCATGTTTTCCTTATCCTATCACGGTTTTTCATGAGGGTTTGGGTTGATTGAGTTAGCCATGGAACTGTGTTAGATTTGATTCTAATAGTGCGGAGGGGAGCAAGGGAGTTAAGAATATCGAGGAAGGTGGTGTTGAAAGAGTGTACAGATTCATCCAAGGGGAGTGTGCTGAGATGAGACCAGTTAGTTCTGGAGAGTAGGTTGGTGAAAGAGTCTGGGCAGAAATTAGAAGGTTTTGAGGGAGGTAATATATTTGAAGGGTTTGGTGAAGTGGGGAGTATGTCTGGTGACAGTAATAGGGCAGTGGTCACTGAGTGCATTTGGAAGGGTCTGGGGATTATGGTAGTTTTGGGAGTGGGACACCAAAATCCAGTCAAGAAGAGAGCTAGGGAGGTGAGATTTATTATTATAGGTGGGGGCTGTGATTAGCTGCTCAAATCCATACAGATTAATACAAGAAGTAGTATTGGGAGTTTGCATTGAGATCCGATCTATATTTACATCTCCCAGTATGATGGTTTCGTTATGGATGGTGAGAGAGAGGTGGGATAGGATACTTTCAAGTATGGTAATATTTTCTCCAGAGGGGATGTAGATTGCTAATACTGTTATGGTGCTGAATTTGTTAAGTCTGAAGTTGGTAAATAGAAGTTCCACTGAGGAGAAGGATGGTAAGGGAGAGCTGGGACTAATTAGTGAGAGATGATTGGAGTAGAGTATGGCAACTCCTTTTTCCTTTTTTGTTATGTCGGTCCAGCCTGAGGTTGTTATAGCCAGGAGGGATAAGTTGACTGTCTATGTGTTGTGGTTTCAACCAAGTTTTGGTTAGGGTGACTATGTCAGGTTTGTAGTAAGTTAACCAGGCATGGAATCCGTGAACTTTATTTGCTAAACTCCTAAGGTTAATAGAGCAGAAAGATGCTTGCTTTTTTGAGCATGGAAGCTTGAGTGGTTTGGTTCATGGAGGATTATAGTTCAGGGTAGAATGTGCGAGGCCAGGGTTAGGATGAATGTCTCCTGATAGTAGTAGAGGTTTAAAGTAGAGTAATTGTTTGGGTAGTGTGAGTTTAATTTTATTTTTTAAGGAGGTTAAGGGAGGGAGGTGATAGTTTTATTTTTGGAATGGGAGTGGTCGGGGGAAGGATGGATGGACAGATTTGTAGTTGTTGTTGGGTTTTGTACTTAGGATGAAAGTGCAGTTAGAGGAGTGGAAATGTGGAGAAAGCAGTTGGGAGTGGTAGGAGGTGAGGTAGCAGAGGATATAGAATAGAGGTAGTAGGAATATGGTTTGTATTTTAGAAGACATGATAATTTCCAAGAGTAGGAAGAGTGAGACAGGGAGTGGATAAGAATTAGTTAGTATAGGATGCGCTATAGAATAGTCAAGTGGGTATGAGGTGCAAAGTGCAAGAGGTGTGTATGAGAGGAAGTTGTGGGGAGGGGAATAGAGAGGAAGTAGGGAGATGTGGTTTGAATGGTTAGCTATAAAGTAAATTACATGGGGGGTGGGTGAGGAGTGAATAGAGCAGGGCTATACCTACTGATAGGAACTTTGCAAAAAACAATCAGCCATCCCTGTGTTAGAAAGTCAGGATAACTGCTAATACTAATAAATAAAAATAAATGCCTTGATACACTTTTACAATTTAGAGAGTTAGTTAGTCAGTATTTGTAAGGGGAATGAGTGGTAGAAAGAGTGATAGACTACTGCGGGGATATGAGGGTGGGTAACAGTCATCCGGTTATCACAGTATTGTGCTCACCCAGGGCTAAAATACCTAGTTTCCAAGAAGGACTAGGATAGATAAGTTCGCAACAACAAAGCTATAGAATGACTAGTTCTAAATATTCTGAGGGAGGGATTATCATACTTTGTTTCTGACTCCCGAGTTTGCTTTGCAGGTATGGATTTGGTACGGACTTGGCTCCAGGTTGGCAGTGCTTTATACTGAGCCTTGCTCAGCTGGGTTAATTTACTTAGTAGAAGCAGAGGAGAGAAGACCAGTAGAAAGAAGGCAAATAAAACAATTACATAGCATTCAGTTGAAAGGGGTTAGGTAGTTGGACAGTCGCCCATAAGCCAAGAGATATAAAACTTGTCTGTGTATCTCATCCTGTGTTGTTATTCACAGCCAAAGATTTTATGTTTTCAACTGAAAGTTCAATAAAGAGCTCAGATGGAATTTCTCGACTATTTCCTCTTTTGATTACACTGTTTTGATTACACTGAATGTTACTGGAAAGCTGCCTTTTCTGCCTTATTTTTGACATAATTTAGTAACTTGTGTTGTCAGTTTTGACTCATAAATGAAGTGTTTATATTTTGTTAATGTTCTGGAATATAAATTAATAGTTATTATGTAACAAAGCTATTACATTTATCTACTATTACTATTTGCTGTTTTTGTCTGAGTTAGTCCATTTAGTCCAGAGTCCTCTTGTCAGTCATGATATTCATAGTGACTAGAAAAATTTGGCCTGGTCATTGGGGAACTTTCTGCTAGGCCAGTGTCCTCCTGGAGGCCCATGGTGATAGTCATATTGACTAGGGGAACTTTATCCAGGGAAATTCCACTACTCTTTTCAAACCACTATGTAGTGCCTGAGGGCTGGTACCACTTCTTGAAGAAAAGAAGCAGCAGAGATTGAAAAATTTGATACTGAGAATGTAATGAATGACAATCTGTATTTGGAGACACCAGATAATGAGGAGGAGGTGACTCGAACTGACTGAATAGGGGAGGATTAGAATTACCACTGAGGAAAATGATAGAGAGAGATGCACAAGGCGCCTGGAATAAGGAAAGCTGGAGCAATATGATTAATTAAATAGTCTGAGATATACTGGGGAATGGAATCCCAGAATAATTAAGCACTTATTGTTAGGATTGCAGATTAGTCCAATGGAAGGAGCTCACAGTACATCTATGTGTTGGAGAAACTGGTTTTAAAGGCATGTCTCTGTAATAAGGTAGTGTAATGACTGAAAAAGTGAAACATTTAATATGCTTAAATATTTCTAGAAATGCTGGTGTACATATTGGAAAAAAGACAATGATATCACCATGAAAAGACTGTGGTTTTCAAAATTTAGGACTGCAAGTAAAGAAGAAATCTGTGATGCAGTTTAGAACATCTGATCTACATGAAACCGCTTTTTTTCTAAATGTATGTTATAATGTGCATAATGAAAGAAATGGTGGGACAGGGGAATGGGAAGTATAGCTGACAATGGAATTTGGAAAAAAATGCAATACTACTCCAAATATAATACCTGTTAATGGGGAAAAGGAAGTGCATGATATATGGGGCAACCCAAAGCTTATTGTTAAAGATGAGAATCATTTAATTACAGACTGTATAAGAAGGAGATGCAATCAATGTGGTGAGGGGGATACTACCAAAAACTCCAGGCTAAAGGCAGAGAAAGTAGTGGATCTGGTCATTTTAGTTCGGTTGCCCTCTGTTATAAATTGAAAGGGTTAACAATGAAGAAAATCGTACTGAAGAAGGGCAATCTGATAAAATGTTTCTGATACCATGATGGGAGAAAAAGCTATGGGAAACAAGCAAAGAATATGATGCACAAAACTCTGACAAAGATGAAATAAATGAAGATGAGAACAGAGATGTTAAGAGAGAAGAGAGAAAGGTTATAAAGATATAATATACTCATTGCATGTTATGATTTGCATTTTACTAGAAATGTTTATTTCAGCATATCATTTCACCTACCTTAAATTAAATCTAATGAAACACATCGTCAAACTCTTAAAATACACATATTTGCTTTGCTTCAATACTCAAGAATAGAAATAATTTAGAAGCAAATTTTATTTCGATAGGAAAAGTCCAAATCCTCCTTTCAACCTACTTTGAACCAACTGTATTTCAAGGGATAACCTACTGACATCTCAACAGAAAAATAAAAAGTAACAAATGCCATCAAAGAAAAATATTTAAATGAGTATCTCCTGACATTATCATTTACCCCACAAAGTCCCCCCACTCACATTAACAATTCATGACAACCCAAAACCTCACCCTGTCCTTAACCCTATCCTGATCTAAATTAAAAAAAAGTAAATTAAAAAAAAAAAAAAAAAAAAAAAACTTCCCATACATAAATATCCACATCCAGTGGGAAAAATAAAAATAATTTATACAATAAAACAGCACACTAAAAACAAATGTATTGTTAATATACAATTAAAAAACTGATTTAAGAAGTTATATAATCATATAAATTATGTTCTTTTGTTTATATTACTACTGAATAAGATTACAACCTATGTCATTTCTTACTTGTATCTATTAGGGCTTTCCTCCTGGGCCTCCGATGAAAATGGGTTTCTGCCCATTTAGACTATCCAGGTAAACAAATGTCAAATAAATAATAAAACACTACTACTATTGAGACAAATTTGAGCTGAATGTGCTCGAGTTTAGGATAGTGCATTGGAAAAGGAAATTTGTTTTCTTTTTTAATATATTGTGTTTTGATGAAATATATTAGCAATACGATGACTGCTTTTTTTTTTTTTTTTTTTGATGTCGCCCAAGTAAGATTTCAACCAATCATTATATAATCATAGACAGGTTGACATTACTCCATCAAGTTTTCAGAAACATGAAATTGATATGGTTGAGACCATATGATTGAGTTTTTTAAAACTTGAAATGAAAAAAAAAAAACATATATACATTTTTGTAGGGAGGCAATCCCCCTGCAACCCCCCGCAACCTTGAAAATGTATATATACTAACTGTGAAATCACACGACGTGGAGAAACAGTAAATTCCCTGGTTCCCACTGTACCGCAATAGACAAATAAATGCTTCAAAGTCGAATTTGCAAAGAATGGGGGGGGGGTCTTTTTCTTTTGAGTTTTTGGAAACTCGATCATATGGTTTCAACCATATGAATTCTGAAAACTCAATGAAGTAATATAAACTTTCATACATATAGATATAGAGATAGATATAGGCAGGTTCACATACATACACAAGTCAGACACTCAGAGATGTAGGGTGACTTCATATTAATAACAAAGGCAGAACATGTCTTTAAGTGGTTGTAAATTGTAAGTTATGTCTTTAAAATTCTCAGCACAATTAGTAGGTAACTGATCATATAAGAGTAATGGAAATTCCATATTTAACTAGAGTTCAACTTGAAGGATCTTGAGCATTTCCTTGCTAGCATGTGAAACAAATGTTACTGCTGGAAAATCTGAGCACTCTTCAGCGTTGGCCATTTTTGGTAATAGAATGTAAATTGATTTTATCCAATCTAATGGCTACTGCAGTGCTTCCTAAATCTGCTGGGAAATCCCAGGTAGTGCTGACAATGCATCATTGTGCAATATTTTAAGCAATTAATCTGGAATTTCCTCACTTCCTATGGCCTTGGTAGTTGCAATTATTTCTATTGCTCTTTTAACTTTACTTCCCAAGGTGTCTTGGCTATTGACCAGAGAACATACCATAGTATTTATTGTTGATGTTAGGGCCCTTCTTGCATCGTTTTCTATATATTCCTGTCACCTTGTCTTAATATTGTATGATTCTGTTAGATCCTTCCTGTCTTTGTCTTTTATCATGACCGTTTTGCCTAAGCATTTCCCGTAATATCACCAATCGTGTTGTTTCTGTTCCACTCCACACTTTAAGTCCTGTGCATTGATTATTTAAGTAAGTGTACTTCTTTCTCCTTACTGGTGTCTGAAACTATGTATTCAATATGACTTATTTTTCCTATATTCATTGTTATTTGCTCCTCTTCTTTTCTTGGCCACTTCTACTGCCTCACAAACAGACATCGTGTCCTCTAAATTTTCCTTCTATCTTGACTATCTTTTCTTGCTATCTTCTGGACAATATAATAAAACTTCTGTTCATAATTCTTCAGGTGATCTAATCCCTTAAATGTATTCTTCACCCCAGTAAATACTCAATTGGACTATTACTGAGCTCTTTTCTCAGTGACCTTCATGTTTTCTTTGCTTTGTTAATTTAACTTAATTTTAAACACTGCAATAAGAATGTGATGGTCTTAGAAAAAGTTAGATTTGGGTATTATTTTTGTTGACTGTAAAGAACCAGCCAGTCCCTGGCTGCAAATGTATTTATTTATTTATGTATACAATTCATAAAATGTAGAGTACTGATCCCATTGGATAAATTCAGTCTCAGCAGAGAATGTGAACATGCATCCAATGGGGAAAATAAAAATAAAATAATTTATAGAATAAAACAGCATACTAAAAACAAAGGTATAGTTAATGTACAATAAAAAGAATGATTTAAGAAGTTAGCCAATGGAAACCACTATGTACAATATTTGCATCAGTTAGAGTAGAGACATGTTAGGAGTTAGAGAGGAAAAGCTATAGTGAAAATAATATTCAGTATGTGATGGAGATTAGGGTGACTAGCTTATGTGACCTGAAGGAAAGCATTTACAAGCTGCCTGATCTGAGAAATATCCTTTAAGCTGTGCCCAAAAGAAGGAGGAGCGGTTAACGAGGTCTTTAGCATTTCAAGGAAAATTACACCAGACCTTGGGTTCAATGTTAGAAAGGGAGTGGTTAGAGCACTGCAGTCTGGCTTTAGGTGCTTGCAAGAGATGTCCTGCATAGCTTGCTATGTGCTCTAAGGTTATATGATGGAGTATGTCTAAGTAAGCTAGAGAAAATAAAGGGGCAGTAGTTTCCTTTCAGTAGCTGAGAAAGCTGGGAGCTATAAGGTGCAGATTTTTTCATTGCTGGACTGGCAGCCAGTTGGCTTTGGCTAATATAAGGCAGTTGTTTTCTTAATTTGTGGGAAGGGTAATGAAGCAGCAGATGGAGATTGTTTGGATGCTGGTAGTGTTTCTTTTGTAGGATGGTACTACAAGATGTAGGCAGTACTCAGGTTGGGTTAGAAGAACCCCTTTGCCAATATCAATTACATAGTCTGTATGATTTGAGTACTGACAAGTTGCTGATAGCTGTGCATGGAGCTCTTTCTTAATCTGCTGAGAGGCGGTATTTCACATGTAGATCAAATTATCTTGACTAAAATCGTTTCATCTATTTCCTTCTTCATTTTGAAATTCAAAGCAAAACCTGCATATTATTCCAGTTATATACTGACTACCAACTTTAGCATTCAAATTACATAAAATTAATAAAACATATTTTTTTTGAGGTTATTCCAAATATTGCTGCATATTCTCATAAAATCTGGTCAACTTCTGCATTTTTAACATCTTTGGCTAGAGCATAAACTTGCATCACTGAAATGCTGACTGGATTATTTTGTAATCTGGCTGAGATCATCCAATCATGTTTAAGATTATAGGCAAGCACTACTTTTCATACTCTTTTATTAACCATGAGGGCTGCTCCGTTTCATCAAACTTAGATCCGAAAACCAGAATCTTTTCCTGGTTCACAAACCTAACTGGCCTCCTGACCAGCATATCTTCTCTTTCTCCTTAGTCAAAAATTGTAATGCTCTCCTATCTGTCTCAGAACTACCCAAAACCCTGTCAACTTTAAAACTTCTCTACACTCTTACCTATCCTCCACTTGGAACTGCTCTTGCACTCAACCTCCTGGATAACCTTCCTCTCATGATACATCTTTACTCTCTACTGTATTTTATTTAACTATTGCCTATTCTAGCTGTTCACAAAAATACTGTTGCTAAACTGTCAGAGTTGTATTCTAATCACTGAGTAGCAGATAATTCTTTACAACTGTAATCTAATTTCTTGAATAGCGACATATCACTAACAAGTCTTAGTATCCATTTCTGCTGTCTAACTAATAAGTTACAAATTATGTTTATTTGTTAACTATCTTGTTTTTCTTGTACTGTGGAGCTTTTCTCCCTGGGCCTCCACTGAAAATAGGCTCTATATGCCCCAGTGGACTTCCCCGGTTAACAAACTGCAAATAAATAAGTAAAACTAGAAGTTCTAACTATTATAATGAAAAAATGCAGTTGTACAAGTAGAACTTATCACAACAGTACATGTTCAAATGATTACTGCTGTAGTATCCCTAACTAAATGGCTTATATCCTGCCAGCTTCCAAAGCTTCAGAGTACCTTCCTCTCACGCAAACTGTCAATCAGCTTGAGCTGATCAGACTAAAAGATAAGTATGGGAAAAAAGCTCTTCAGATCATTCCTACCAGCAGAAAGGGGTAGCCCTGAAAGGACAGTGCTAGGAACAACAACAAAAAATAAATAAGTGTCTACACCCTGGCTTAAAAAACACAATAAAAACAAAGGGGAGGAGGAAGGGAGTGGCTACTGCAACAGTGATCATTTGAACATCTACTGTTAGGATACATTATTCACGCTGATCACTGCTGCAGCAGCTTTAGATATGCGGGTAGATTACCATAGCTAACTATACTTGGGAGGTAAGCCTTGAACCTGCCTGTAATAGATTTGTTATGCTAAGTATAACAAAAGGCAATAACCTAGGACAACCATTTGTAAATAGTCTGTTTTGGCACAGGTTGTCCCTTCTTCTTACCCTCACCAATATGAACAATTGATCTGAAGATGTAAAAGATTTAGTGCTGTCAAGATTGTACTTGATTTGTCTGTGGACCTTCAAGATAGGGAGTATTATTTTTTTCCTGATTTTTAGGTTGAGGAAAGAAAATGGGGAGATAGACAGTTTGGTTTAAAATAATCTTGCATACCATTTTAGGCAAAAAGAAAGATTAGTTTTCAAATAAATCTTGCCCTGTGGAAAATGTGATGAAGTTGACTTACTTGTTCAGCTACCCTTCTTGCAGAGGTCAGACTATTCAATAAAAGAGTTTCCATGTTAAAAAACTCAAGTCAACCAGGTTAGCTGGTTCACATAGAATGAGTGTTATCTTCTGTTACACAAAATTAAGATCGCAAGGAGTGGCCACCTGTTTACTTGGAGGCCTCTTATGCAAAACCCTTTTCAAGAACATTTTTTCATGAGGCTGCCTTAAAAGACGAGAATCCATGGGCAGATTTCCTGAAATGGTGGTTAAATGAATCGTGACAGAAGAATAAGAAAGATAATAATCACACAAATATTGTAAAACAAGAGAACAACTAGCCCTGAATGGGTGCTGGTTATGTTGTTAGCATCAACTAGAAAACCTGTTCAGTTTGCTAATATATGATTTTCTAGAAGCAGGCTTTCTTGCCTCCATTAGTACCTGCTGCACAACTTCAGAAAAAAATGTGACTGAAAGAAATTAAGGCCCCATAATCCAGGTAATCCACTGAAGATGACTGATGTCAGGGTGTATCAAACACCCCTGTTCTTGTGTGAGTAGATCCAGTCTGTGAGGAAGCTTTGTGGTAATTGTCCATGGTCATTTCCAAAAGAATAGAGAACCACGGCTGTCTGGGCCAGATGGAAGTTACCACATTGATCTTGGGGGATTCCTTCTGAATCTTCAGAAGTACCCTGGATATTAGTGGAAAGAGTGGAAGGGCATACACATACAGTCCTGTCCAAAGAAAAGGCATCTGTCTTGTATGCCTTCTTGCATGGAGTCCTGGAACAGAATTTTCCAGTTGATTTTTCAGATAGGAGGCAAAGAGGTCTAATTGAGGAATTCCCCATAGATGGATCAGATCTTGGAAGACCTCTTAACTAGTTTTTATTTTTGAGGGGGTGCCTTGTCCTGCTCTGCTTGTCTGAGACATAATTTTGTTCTGAAGGAATGGTGGATGCCTGCAAAGTGAGATTGTGCTGCAAAGCTATATTCAAATCTAACATGGCTAGTCTGCAAAGGAGATAAGAATTGTGTTTCCCCTTGCTTGTTGATGTACCACATGGCTGTGATGTTATACTTAACCACTTGAAGAGGTACTGAGGACAAACGATAGAACAACCATCTAGAACAGATAAAACTGAGATGGATTTTGAGGCTGGAAGCACATAGGCATCCAGAGTTGAATAACTGTGTTAGTATCAAACCTTTCCTGAATGGGCGTAAACCCAAGAGATGATTTACCCTACACTAGTAATGATGTCATTTTGGCTCCATTTTTGCTGTATTATGATTGGTTGATTTGTATTATATATATATTCCTTGATGTTTTAAACAATTTATAGGATCTGAAGAAGCATATTTTATATGTGAAAGCGCTTGTCCTTTTATTGGTTTTACATGCGTTTTTATTAAAGTGGAGATTATTGCCATGGTTGTCCTGCTGGTTCTTTTTGCTAGTTCATTGATATAGGTTCATTGATTAGTACTAAGCTAACTGCCCTTGTGAGCCATTTCAAGCATAGCCAATTATCCCTTGTGAGACTCAAACCCTGCACCTTGTGTTTGTAAGGCAAACACCTTAACCATTAGGCCACTTAGGTTTTCTGCTTGGACATTCAGTATACGCTGGTGATTTATTTTCTGGCTTATTTTCTGACGAAAGATAGTTCAGAGAGTATAGAACTGTGATCACAGCAAGCATTCCCTTGATACTTATGTTCTTGTAACTGACCTTAGTGTCCCATACCCCCTGTACTTTTATCCCTCTAGAAACTGTTCCCCCAAGCAAAGTTCAAAGTGTCTGTGGTGACTGACTGTTTTGGAGTAGGGAGGGAGGAGTGAATACCTGCATTTAAGTACATCTATTGTCGCCACCAAAAGACTTTTCTTCTCACAAACTCCAGCATGAGGGTCTAAAAATATAAAGAGTATTAATGCTGGGACCAGAGGGAATTCAGATATCACTGTACCTTTCCTAATTTGGAGTCTTGCCAGGGCTATCATGGGAATCATAGATGCCATGAGTCCCAAAATCCTAAGGTACTCCCTCAACTTCGCAGTGACTGAAGTATAAGTGGAAAATCTTAGAAATGGGTCTAGGTAAAGATCTATTTTATACTGTGGAATAAAAATACCTTGAGCTGAAGTGTGCAGTTGATATTCCAGGAACACAAGCCTGTGTGTGAGAGTCAAGAAAGACTTCTGAAAGTTCTCTTGGAATCCCAGTTTCTGCAAGAGATCTCTCAACCAAAAGAGAGATTCCTGACACTTATAAGCAAGTCATCTAACTATGGAAAAATGTGGATACCTTGCAGCCTGCAATAAGCTATAATTGGAGATAGACACTTTGTGGACAGACTTAGTGCAGAGGATAGTCCAAAGGTAATGCAGAGAACTGATAATGTAATCCAGATGCACAAAACCTTAAGAAACATCTGAAGTCTATATGAATAGGGATGTGCTGATAAGAATCTTTTAAGTCTAGTGTTACCACGAAACTTGAAAGATGAAGAAGAGATAACATGCTGTGAAGTGGCAACATTTTGAATTCAGGGACTATCACAAACATGTTTGGAAAAGAAAGATCCAGAATTGGTCTCCATGCTTTTTCTTTCTTTGGCAAATGGAACATCCTTGAATAAGACCTCTTCTGTACCTGGAATGATGAACTGGTTATATCACTCCTTGGGACAGCATATGATGAAGACCAGGTGGAAACAAAAGTGTCTTGTCTGATCTGCAGGATGAGGAATGTCCCCATGGAAAAGAGAAATTTTGTCACACTGCCATCTCTAACCTTTATGAATTATTTTTTTAGAACCCATTTGTCTAAAACAATCTGAAAAATGGAGATTCAGTCTTTCTGGAAGAATAAAGGAGTCAGGGTGGCAGAAGGTCACAAGGCCTCTTGAACAGTCATTCACACTTGTTGGACTGTCCTTGGTTTGATGAACTTAGAAACTTCCTTTTGGGACTCCCTTGCCATTTTTCCTTAAATGTCTGTTTACTTGAATTCTGTTGAGGCTGTTTATTTCATTTTTGCCAAGGCTGGATGAGGAGTAAGAAAATCCCTTGGACAATTTGGAAAGAGGGATAAAAATTTAGAGATTCACTGTATTAGCTTACCCTTTTCTTGACAGGTTTTGGACATCTCTGCAGCAGACAGTCAAACACTAAATCTCTATCCAAGGGAGAATTTAAAATCTCATTTTACATCATCTGGCAGGTTCTAAGAATGCAGTCAAGCAAAGCTCCTTAAAACAGTACCAGTGGCCATAACATTTAAAGAAGTATCAGCAGTCATACGCACACACTAAACATTGAGTAGTGACCTGTGCAGCGCAGTAGAAGAAACTAAGTTATTTAAACTAGTTATGTAAAGCATATTGTTCTTCACATGAAGAAACTGTAGATAAAACTTTCCTCAGACATTATCAGTTTGTCAGAACAAACTTTAGCATATGAGCCCAATTATTCAAAATTATGAAAACCAAAATTGCAGAAGAATGCACTTTTTTTTCTAATACCTATCAATAATTTTCCCTTCCTTATCAGAAAGAGTAGGATTGAACTAAGTGCTTAGCAGGAAAAAAACAACTAAGGTTATAGCTGCTGGATCAGATTTGGAAATAGTGTATAAAAATTTGAAAGACTGGGGAACTTTGTATATTCTATCTGCCTTTTAGGGACAGCTGTCAGACTGTTAGGAAAATTGCAATCAGTAAGACACACATCATATATAGCAGACAGGACCGGAGGAATGGGTGTGGCTTCTGAAAATCCCTTCTGGTGCAAATCATAGTATTTTCTGAAGGACTGAAAAACCTCAGTGTTCTCCCAAGAAAACAATGGGAAATCCTAGCAACAGTCTCAACAAAAGAGAAGGACCACAAGTAGGATCAGAAACTAAGCTATCCTCTGAGTCTGAATCAGAAATCTGAGACAAAACCTCAATTCAAAATCTTGAATCTCTGCAGGAAAAGTGAATCCCTCTTTCTTTTACCAAAATCTACTATATGAGAAGAATCAATATCCTGAATTAAACCCTGATCCAGTCCCAGTGAACTCCTAGCTGAAGAAATTTGAGGAGGCGTTGATATATGGGTGGTTTTCTACTTCTTTTCGACAGGCAAAATTGTACCCACTGTGTTACTTAGGACAGTAGCTGCTTCCCTAGGGATGGGCACAGTATTCTGACACAACATGGAAACCTATACTGTTCCTTCTCTCAGGATTAACAAGAATGGCTTTCCCTTTCCCACTGAGAGTACTCCAACAGCCACAGAGGACATGGCTAACTCCCGGTCCACAATGGCTGTAGGTGCTCCACCAGAACAATCTAGGTAAAAGATGAAAGGTCTGTTGCACAGCAAATGGCCACTGCAGAGTCACACACCTTTGGCTGAGGCCAGTTCCTAGCCTTCTGTCATGGTAAGGGCTGTTTGCTTAACTTTTTATTACTGTGGCAGTAAGAAGAACCAATTGCAGAACCAATACTCTGCTCTATGGTCAAGCCAAAAACCTGTACCTCTTTCCCAGGGAAGATAAGCAGCAAATGTGGGTGAAATTACTAGTTCCCAGAAATTACTTTTTTGACAGACAAAAAAAACACTGTAAAAAGCACTTTAAAACACTATGGCATCCCCACAATAGAAAAATAAGCACGATTTCTCCTCAGAAAATGTTTCATTTAGTTTACACTACTTTTAACTGACAGAAACAAAAGAGTGCTTTGTTTAAAAGAAAGTTACAGTCTCAAGACAGTCTCTCAAATAACAACACTCCTAGATTTAAAATAACTAACCTGAAAAGGAAAGCAATAAAAAATACCAACATTTAAGAAAATGGAAGTTTTCCCCTAAAATGAACTTATCTGCCCAGCAAAGAAAAGCACAAGCTGATCATCAGTCATCAAGAACCTTGAAGGATTGTACTATTCAACAGCAGTAAAGCTCTAAAGGGCTACCCAAACGTATCTTTCAGTCATCTGATCTCAGGCTGCGTAACAGTGTGAAATAACACCTGTAGGTAAGGCTACTGCAGCAGTGATCAATAAGAAGAACTTTGACCCTTCCCAATGCAATTTAATTTACTATTGCTCAGGATATTATTATTATTATTATTATTATTATTATTATTATTATTATTATTATTATTATTGTCACATTATTCTTAACTACTTAAAGCTTACCTTGATTCATAGATTTTACATTCCAAGCTCCAATGGTGTATATTTGCTTGAAGCATCATATTTCCTTTCACCACAGAGCACCTCAGCAGATGGAAATCGTTTTGTATTATAAACTTTAGCACTACCTAGATTTGTTCATTGAGCTTCCTCATTGGTAAGCTATAGACCTGAGTTTCCCATTTTCCCGTGTTGTTTTGATATGTCTTTGTTTGCTTTTGTCCATAGGTTTTTCTGATCAAAAATACTGCCATGGCTTGCCATTATCTTCTTTGGGTTACTGTTTTCATCTCATTTCTCTCTGTACAATGACCTGACTCACTTGGGTGGCCCTACATGTTATAACAGATAGCTTCATTGATATACACAATTCTCTTTCTACAACAAAGTAACGGTGCAGAAAAGATTTTGCCTATTAGTGCTGTATAATACGTTGTAGTCAGAAAGCCACAAACCACAAAATTAGCTCTCTAGGATCACTGTGGGTTAGAGCAGGGGCTCTGCCTCAGGATTTGCACTTCTGTATATACACGGTACATTAAAATTAAACAAAGTAAAACAATTACTATTGAAGATTATATGTACTGAAAGATTTAAATGCAGATTATATGGATAAACTCTACTACAGACGCATTTACAATATAGTGAAGGAAAGTGAGCTTGCAGTAATATCAAAGTAGAGCAAGGAGTAAATTATATCAAATAAACTTTAAGTCAGTTAGCAGCATTGCTTGACAATAAGGCTTAAGGTATGAAGTAAAGAGATGACAGTGAAAAAGGAGCACAAGGAATGAGGAGATTGAAGAAGAAGTGTAGCACATGGATACATGAGAGGAAAGAAGGGATACGAGAAAGTGATATTAAACAGAGTTTTAAAAGATACAGAAGGGGCAGCAGTAAGGAAAAATGTTGATGAAAGAGAAGATCGGTTTCGGTAAAGTCAAAGTCAAAAGGTGCTAGAAGGGAATTTGTTGTGTTTTGAAGACATTATGTAATGCTGAGGAAGAAATTACAGTCAGCTTCTTTTGCAAGATACTGTCTGATTTTTTTCTGAATCGAGGTAGAGTTGCACAGTCTTTGAAATTAAAGGAAATGGACTGACATAGTTTTGATATGAGTATGGAGAAGCGGGAAGGTTGTATGGAGAAGAGGGTTTATGATCAGGTTTTGAATCAGATTATATGATCTTTCCCTAATTATGTATCTCGTGTCCAGGTACATGAAGGAGCTGCCATTTAGCAGTTTGAATACCAGTCTGCTCTGTTCTAAGTGTTTTTGAGATGAATCAACTGATTGTGTTTGCATCATTTGGAATGACAATAGATTTTTCTTTGAGGCTGTGGAAATTAGAAGTTGAGAGATAACAGTAAGAGTAAAAGCAATACAGAGACCAAGATATTTGAACAAAAAAGTGGTTTCTAGGAGCTATTGGTAATTGTGAAGAATGCTGGCATTTTCTGCGGAGGCTTTTTATTTTGTGTGGAGCTAAAAAGGCATGACTTTTGTTTTTTCTTTAGCTTTAGATGACATTTCTTACAGCTGTTGAATGTGACCTGTACATGACAATATCATCAGTGTAGAGAAAGACTCTGATATGTATGTTGTTGGAGGAAAGCTTGTTGAGAAGAGGTAGAAAAGTCTTCTGACACTAAATGTACAATAAGAAAGAAAATGGAGCCAATTAGCAGCACTGGGCTTATATCATATGTTAGGATTGCTATGTGTAAGAGAGAGCCTTTAACTGCGTCAGATCATATTGTCATATCTATTACTATAGCTTTGGTATGTTGACTTTTGTCTCTTGCTAAGAAGACATCATCTGAGAAGTTATAAATAGCTGACATATTGCTGCAGCTGACCCAGAAACCATGGTGATTGTTGCACAGCAGAGTTACTTCACATATGGAAATTGATAGTTTATCATAGGCTCGTCTATCCAGTACTTGACCTATGGAAGGGAGAATCGAGATGAGCCGGAAATCTCACCAGGTTTTGGGGTTTCATTTTTTGACATTTATTTAATGATTACATCTTTCCAAAATTAGGAGAAGAAAATTTGGCAGAATCAGAGGTCACATATGGTTTAATGTGAGTCATATCTTTGGTACATGATTTATCAAGCCAAATCTGTAATTCATGTGAACCTAGTAGGTTTAAGCCAGTCACTTTTTACAACTGTATGTTCTCTGTCGATTTTTTTTTTTATTTTGGGGTAGTAGAATACTTTGGTGCCTGGTGATGGTGCATAGGATTAGTGGTTTGCAATAATGGAATATGAGTGAATTCTGTAAGTAAACTGTTGGGTGTGAGGTGCAGTTGTGGATTTAGGCTTTGGCGCAGGGGTGCGCGCCTCCCCCTTTTGGTTAACCCACACATCCTGAAGGCAGAAAAAAATAAAAAGCTTTTAAAAAATAAAATCTCTCCACTTGCGAGTGTGGAACATGTTTACATCCGCAGTGCCAGAGTATTCTCCTTTAAGGAAGACCCGGCATTACACATGCATGTGCCAATGCAGATGTAAACACATTCCGCACTCGCACGCAGAATTTTAACTAGCAGTTCTGCAAGCCGTTGTTGTGTTTTTCGGCTTTTCCCGGTTAGGGGTCGCCACAGAGGAACTCCAGTCCGCATTGCTTTTCCATGACTGTAAGTAAAAATGTTTTATGAGGCTGCACACGATTTGGTTGCTTTATATATGTGAATATTTTTAGATTTGATTTCCCATAACACAGTTTGGTAATTTTCACATTGTCTATCAGCCTTAACTTTAACTTCATTTCTTGCTGTGATCCTACTGTATCAATGGGGCTGTAGCTAAAATAGGTCCAGTCTGTGAGTATGGATAGCAGATTTCATTAAATAAATAAATTGAAAGAATGTGGCTAAGCATTTCATTTACTACCATGTATATTTCTTAGGCCTGCTTTTCTTATTGGCCTGCATATTTGTTTGGCTGCGTGTGGAAGAAGTTAGCCATTATAACAATTACTTTGTCTTGTCACCTGTGGTTCAGTGAGTGGCTAGAAAACAAATATGAATTTTATCATGCAGGAGGTTGAGGTGACTGTTAATATACACTACACAGATGTCACCCTTCTTGTGGGTCAAGATGGCAATGAAGAGCTGAGGCAGTACAGGTGGGTTGAGGTCGTCTTAGCTGTAAATGTCATTGGTGGGCATGGAAGGTGGAGTACAGCCATTTTAGAATTTAATGTAATTAAGCACAACACTAAGGAGGAGGTTCAGGACCTTGGTCTGCTGTGGGATAGTAGACGGTCCTCACAGCAATGACAGAATTAATAGATAATGTCTGTTTGTTACTTTTAGTAAAACATAACTCCGTTTTTGGAATCACGGGGGCATGGATGTGGGTGCACCATGGAGGGAATGTTATTGCTTACTTAGATATGTTTATCATGGAGTATTGCTTAAAGTACATTAACTACATATACAGACTACTACACAATGATCAGCTGATGCTGATGATGGCTATTTCAGTATAGGTGGTGATGGAGGTAGTAGACTATCATCCTGTGGGCCCTGCAGTCATGTAGGATCATCTTGTGGAGGTGGGATGCAAGTCTGACACAAGATTGTACAGTATACATGTACTCTAAATGCCTGACAGGGTTTGTGGAAGCATGCTGTAGTGTTCCCCCACAGCTGCCTAGGCAATGCAACCTCTTTTATAGGTGAGCTAATACACGTTCACTTATGTTAATGTCCACTCCTCTGTGCATGCTTATATACCACCTACTGTGGTGTCTGTGATGACAGTATGGTTCTAAAGGATAGCTGGCATGATGTTGGGGGCTGTTACCCACACCTTTGTTACAAATATACATGCTAACTGTGTGATTGCTGTACATATCCCTATTCCTACTTAAATTCCCACTGTTCTAAGTGCACTCATGATCCTTGACCACCTTCAATGGTCTGGTAATTGGCACAAGAGTGCCAACTGTTGACATCACAATTTTTTTGGGACTGATAGCACACGCATCTATGTAGTGACATCACCTGATAACTTAAGGAATAAATTTGCACAGGCAGTCACATCATCAGTGAAAGGTTTCTGGATCTCAGTGTCTGTGGCATCCATTGTACCCAGTTTACCTGGCACATGGCATATAGTGTGGAATTCCCTCATCACAGGTGTCCACTCAGCCTGCATCCAAGGCATGTGACTATTCATCACTACATTTGACAGTAGACTCTTGAGAAACTTTGTAGGATCTGGTTTATAAATGCTTTCAAAACACCAGTAATATCTCCAGTTAGTCTGTGTAAAGTTCCAGTGGCCAGCACAGTCACTGATAAATGACATGCTGTTCAGTGGAATGTTTATTTCCTTTCTCCCTGCAACTGATGTTCAGCTGCCACCAGCTCCTCTGTGAATTCACTGGATCTGCTGTATCCACCATAGCATTCTCTTGGCTCAATCTGACCCATACCTGAGACTAGTGATGAGTCAAAACACACTAGTATTGCGTCAAACTTCTGCTGGGGAGTGTGCCCTCCTCCCACAACAAAGTGTATCTTTGCAAGCTCTGCATTTCCTGCATTAAGAAAGTGCATTCTCTCTTCCATGCATGGTCAAACCTCAACTTAAGAAGTATACTTCTTACAGCATATAGCTCACCAGGCACTTCATGCGGCTATTCCAGGGAGCCTAGGCTACCTCCCCCCCAGGTGTGTTGGCATTGACCACTCACTCCTATCTTCCCCACCCAGTCCCTCCAGTGCCCATGCATCTAATCAAACAGAAGTTGCCCAGAGATCAGAGTAATATTTATTACACCTGCTGTTTTTACTGTTTAAGTGGTAGCGGGGTTATGGACATATAGGATTTAGACATGTAGGACTTCTGCATTACTAATTAGTGGATGGTATACGTCAGTGGCTGGCAGGATACATACACCATCTGCATGTCTTGCAGTATTGTCATGGCTTCTCTACAATGCATAAGGGAGAAGCCCTACTTAGCAGTAGTTATTGATTGTTGTATGTACAGGCTCAGTAATGAGATGCAAGCAGTGTATTGTGGTGAAGCACAGGTTGTTAACTAGGGAGCAAGTGATATAGTCCCTCACCCCTTTTGTCCTACTCTTTCTGGGTACAGAGGCAGTGAATCACTGGCTACAAAGATCATCTGCATCCTACTGGAAGACATAACCCCTTTTTTATAAGCTGTGCTATACAGAAGGACTTTTTTACCTCAGTAGACACATTGGTTAAAATTTAGGTTACTGTCCAGATAACTTCTGTAATCCAAACAAGCCTTCTCATAGGGTATTAATGTCATTGTGGTTCTTCCCTGAGGTAGATGACTTCCCAAATAATACAATAATGCATTTATTGACATTTATTTTCAGTCCATGATTCTGGCACAAGTTATTTTTTGGGATAAACCTTCCCGCAGGATGGCTATGTAATTTGGGAATTCAGTGACTGCTCCTAACTTAGTCAGCCAGAGCCCTTTGGTATTGAGTTTTACTTCAGAGAAGTAGATGCTAAATAGGAAAGGTCCCAGCACAGAACCCTAGTGGACTCTACTGGTAACCCATCCCTTTGTGGATGTAACCTTCCCTATTTTGTTTTCTTGCATCTTGTCTGTAAGCCAGGTGGTAATCCAGTGTGTAATAGGATGTGACTCCCAAATTATTTAGCTTTTCTGCAATGCCTAAGTGGGGGATTGTGTCAAAAGCTTTGACCAGGTTGAGGCATGCAGTGTGTACCCTTTTACCTTCCATTGCATTGGTAACCTTTTCAAACTGAGTAAGCATGATCTGCCCTTGACAAATCCAAACTAAAATAGGATCAGTGCTTGGAGGTTTCCTGTTTCCTAATAAGTCTTTCCATGGCTTTGCATATTAGGCTGATCAGACATTAAAGTAGATTTTGTGTTACTGTCCTTTGTGAAATGCTATGGTAGTTAGATTTGTTTTCATACTTTGCATATAACTTAACTAACTTAGTTTTTAGGACTTTTTCATAATATGTAGTTCCTTAATTTGCTATGCTCTTTTTAATTAACTGAACTTCTCTTGGGCTCATAAAATTATTTACTTAAATTAACTTTGCTGGTTTCACATAAATCATTATTTACTTTGCTAAGCGTATTATTGGGGTGATATCACCTTCACTGGGACTCTCTGCTAGGATTCCACAATGCATATGTCAGGTTTGCTTTAGAAAATAACTCAAGTAATCTCCGTGGTATCCCCGAAGTCTCAAACAACCCACTAAACAAGTATAGTGGGTCCAAAAACAAAACAGTGTAAGAAACTTCTCTGTGTGGAAGATTTTCAATCCATATATATCTAGTTTAATATACAGTGATTAACTAATATAGACTGAAAATGTTCCACACAGAGAAGTTTCTTACACTGTTTTGCGTTAGAAAATAACTGAGTTGGCACGGGCAACCAAACATATCTTCCAGGTATGTTTTAAAATAACTGGTAATGTCTGAAAATACGCTGTGTGCTGGACAGGAGTTGTGTACCTCCACTAACACAGCCACACCAGGTTCTTTCGATCCTAGGAGAATATTAGGCTAACTGCCCTGACGAGTAATTTTAAGTCTAGCTAATAAGCAGAGGTCAGAATCAAACCCTGTACTTTGCGTCTATGAAGTGAAGACCTTAACCATTATGCTAAGTCCATTCCCACTGAGTTCCAACTGATTGTATGTTGCAGTGTTTTCACACATGCTGATAGAATATGTTAAGGTGATCTTTTCACTTCCCCTTCCCCAGTGTTCTGCTTTCGCACCTCACTCGTCGACTTTCCTGCCTGCACCCCCCCCCCTTTGCAAAATCCTGGATCCGCCACTGAGGTGTGCACCTGTGTTTGTGCCACTGGTTTTCCAACTAGTTATTTGAAATGTGACCAGAATTATTGGGGGCATTAATCATACAGATTTAGTAGAGTTGTGAGTAGTTGGCTTTGTGACTTCTTTGTTTTTTTGGCTAGTTCATCTTATCTAATGAGTCTATTTGACTCTGGCGAGTTACTTTGTGTCCATAATACGCATACATCATTTCTAGGTTTAAGAAGGGTTTTCAGTCCTTTGGTAAGCCATCTGTTTTGATTGGGTTTATGCAGTCTTACTACAAGTCAGAAAATATTCAGTAGTGATAGAATAGTATTTATTAAAGTTGACATTTCTGCTTCAGAATTTTGGATTGAAAGTTTGTTTTTTCCAAATTATTTAAAAGGGGGTGGTTTGCAGTTTACAGGAGGCTGGATGCAATTTCACTCTAAAGTTTATAGCTTTAGGTGACTGCTTCAGAGTGGGGCATGACATTAAAAATGTGATTGGGCAGTTTTCCCTGAGTAAAAGTGCAAGAATTTATAGGTTTGAGATTTTTTGTGGAATATCTATCAAAAGTCCTAAGAGGACATGATTACTAAAAATGATGTAGGTCTAGAAGAAGAAAACTTGTTTATCTACTGTCATCTAATCATTCACTGAAGTCATGGTCATTAATAATGAAATGATTTAGACTAAACTTGCCAATTATTATTGTTTGCTTTAATTGTGAAATGGAGTGACCTATACTTCTGTTAAGGGGAGGTATGTGGGCAGTAGCGATGTAGAGATCTTGACCTTTGGGTTGTAGTGTTTTTAATGTTAGCTATTTGGAATCATGATCTGATAGGTGTGGGTTTGTATTTTAGCTGAGATTTACACAGGATCAAGGATATCTGTCCTGTTCTCAAACCTGGTCTATCATTAATTATGTGCTGGTATTCATAATGATGGAAAAATAGAGAAGGACAGTAATCTTTAACTCTGATTTCAGTCATGGCTACAATGTCTAGAGAGTGTTGTTGTAGAAAAGTGTCAATTTGCTCAAGTTTGTTACTACTGGCTTTGAGAAAGCAGCATTATTTAATGTAGTGATGGGAGAGAGAAGGTGTTGTACTATTTCCAAAGGGTGGTCCTGGGTTAAGATTGATATCACCTTGAAGAAGCAGAAGGCAGATTATTTGTAAGAGCTTGCATAAGGTCTTAGGCCTTTTCAGCGTGTAAGACTTGACCTTTATTTATGGTCTGATAGGTCTTTCAGATCTTGTTTTATGAGTTATGGAGGTCAGTGGGGAGAGTAGACTGCTTATTAATACAGTATGTCCATCTGTTAAGGGAGTGGATTCATGAGTATCTAATAAATTGCATCAGGTATCTTTTAAACTTTATTCAACTTTATGCTTGGTGGCATTAGGATAACCAATTTTAGGAGAGATGTGTAAACAGCTTTTTTTAATTGGAGCATAGATCTGTTTGAAAATAGAGATGCTGGAAGTAGGTGAATTATGACTTGCAGGTGCTATGATAGATTGATTGAGGGGAATGTTTTTCCCTAGACTGAGTGGTATACTTGAAGGGGCAATGTTGATTGTGATAGATATAATGGATGTTGCTTTTCAGAGAAAGGAAGTGATTTGATGAGGGTACAAGGGGTGGAGGAAGGGAGTATAAATCTGGACACACCAGGGGCTAGCCAAGAATTCAAGGAAGACGGGAGTGGTGAAGCAGAATGCAAATAACCCACAATGGCACCCAATCAGAATGTGCATGCACAGAAATGATTGGCTCAGTGAACTAGGCTAATAAATGTAAATAAACTACACAGTAAAGGGCTATGAAGATATTGGGAAACAGTGTTAAAAACTATGTGGGTTGGGCCACTGCTGCTAAACTGTCTGATATTTACTGGTATTTTAGTGTTAATGACTATGTTGTATAAAGGGACAGCTGGTGTGTGATTGAGTGTGTGTGTATGTGTGTGTTTGTGCGTGCATGTGTGTGTGTGTGTGTGTGTGTGTGTGTGTGCGTGCGTGCGTGCGTGCGTGTGTGTGTGTGTGTGTGTGTGTGTGTGTGGTTAAGAATGTTTGTGTGTGTGTGTGGGGGATAGTGTAATGAAAGTGATTTAGCTTAATGCGGGATTCAGGGGGCCATAATGACTCTACTACATTTAACGTAAATTGGTGTTAGGGCACTCAATAGAAGACTGACATCTTGTTCACAATTTAGCACTTAGATTGTCCTGAATACTTTGCTTTACTTTACTCTTTGCTGTTCAGTGACTGACAGTAATATTTAATAGAGGAAATGCAATGGTTTGTGATTGTATTGCTGGAGGATCATAACCAAATAAAAGTCAGTAGTGATAAGGTAACAACAGTTCTCAGAAGATGAACACTATTGAAGCAAGATGACTGGTCCGTAAAAAAAAAAAAAAAAAAAGATGAGTCAACAGGTATAGGGCACCAGCTGATTTAAGGATGTGACATTCCTATAACAGGCTAAATGTCCTAAAACGGATTTCAGCTTCTAGTATGTGAATGTTCACAAACTTACAAACAGGAAGATAAATACCTGAAGTACAAAGATGGGCTACAATAAGGTGACCAGATGAGTGTGGCTTTAGGGCAGGATGGGCTTGTCCAAGTTGGTGGAGTTACCTCTGAGAACATTTCATCTTTAAAAGTAAATCTAATTTTCATGCATCTGTCTCCACAATAATTTGGTTTAAAAGCTGTGTACAGACATATATTCCCACCCATACACACACATACGCATAGACATATATATGTATGGGTCTATATTAGAAGAATGAAGATGCATTCTTTCGAATGTGTCTTCGATGAACTTAAAAGACAGAAAATGGAAAATATTGAAGCGGCTGTTAAGCAAATTTTTTTCCCTGGGAAAGAATTTGCTTAGCCGCTTTGGTACTTTGCCGTTTTTGGCACTGTAGTGCAATCTCAAAGTTGGTATATTTAAGTAGGGGCGTGTGGGGGTCGAAGCTATCACTTAATCTAATGTTTGAAATTAATTTTTATTTATTTTTTTTTTTTTTGTTGGAACAACGATTTTTTTTCCCTTGGAAAAATATATCACTATTCTGACACTTCGACATTGCAAGCTTTCACTTACATAGGGTCGATCAATCACCGTTTGCTTTTTTACGCATTCTGTGATTTAATATAGACCATATATATATATATGTATGCATGTATGTATATAATTAGGAGTAGTTTGAAAGAGCAGGCATTCATATGAGTGAACTTTTTTTTGTTCTTGTAAAATGAACGTTCTTATAAAATGGAGCATTTGCTGGGAGCTTTTTATACAGGATCACATTGCAGAGGGGTAATGGAATTTGCCTGCTATTGTGCAATCTCAAATTTATTTAATATATGTGTGCAGTGCATTAAGGCTTGTGGCCATGCAAAAAAAATAATTTTAGTTTTTCTTATTTTTGAATTTTTTATCACTTTAGATTCACTTTAAAGTGACTGCTCTTTCAACATTCACTTTTATGAATGTTCAGTATTTCATGAGGCAGTCATGTCTATCTATCTATCTATCTATCTATCTATCTATCTATCTATCTATCTATCTATCTGTCTATTTATCCATCTAGGTGTGTGTGTGTGTGTGTGTGTGTGTGTGTGTGTGTGTGTGTGTGTGTGTGTGTGTGTGTATACCCATGCACATATAATCCTGGATATTTGAAATGTACAAAATATGTCTTATTTATAGGAAAACATTAAAAAAACACCCTTTGCCTTCTTGCCTCAGTTTACAGGTAAACACTATTACAGGAACCTGCACTGCTGGACACAGTGTGAAATAAAATATAATATAGTTCCTTTAAGTATATAGAAAATGAGAAAAAATAGACAGGAAGTGCTGATCTTTATTCAGTAATATATAAAAAGGCAGTCTTTCATCATTCATAAAGAAAGACTATTATACATTTTTATAATACACTGAAAGCTGAAAATAGGACAGGATTCCTTGGGCTCCAAGGTGACAGTATCACTGTATCTCCCAGCCAAGCACAATTTAAATAATTTGAAATGTATCTGTTCCACATCTGCACTTTAGTCTCCAAGGATGGATCACTAGGTCCCTGTTGACTTGTAGCGGCAGTTTGGCTTTCAGTGGCCTGCTTTATTGATGACATCATTAGGATGCCATCTTGTCAAAGAAAGGCTGCACTGTGCTACAAGTTGAAGCAATGGGAATACATTTAAATAGGTAATTTATTCAACTCTTCATTGCAGCTGTCTTGCTACTAGAGCCTGTCAAAACCATTTACAGTGAAAATGCTTGCTGTTTCTAAAGCAAAATACAGATATGCTGCACTACATGAAATTTACTGTTTTGAAATTCGACTGCTTTAAGACCATTTATGAACAATTTTCTCCTGAAGCACTGCGAGCCTAAATCAAACAAATTTGTTCTTAATCATTAGCTACATCATATCAAAGAATGATAGCTGTAAAAAAGATGTTATAATGCAAAACTGTAAAAATAAAATAAGACATGTACGTGTACACAATTTAATAAATCTACTGCATCTGACTGTTTCTCATTAGAAAATGTTTCTTTAGCTTTCTGACTTATTCTGATGAATGCAGAGCTGTTCTTGAAATATTTGCAATGGCTTAGGTATCCTTTGCCAAATGTGATAGTTGGGGAATAGCTGCTGATTGCTAAGCATCTATCTACTTATTTGTTTTTCTCAGTGGTGAATGGGATTTGGTGTATTGCATATGCTTTAACTACAGCCTAGGCTCACAGCATTTTGAAGTGCATTTTAATTTACAGAAGCCAATACAACCAGCATATACTGGGAAATTTGGAAGACATAGGAATGACCAGAGAGCAGCTGAAAGCATATGAACAACATTTTTTTGCATTTTCATTACTTTTCATTATATGTTGTTATGTCTGGTAATCTCCACAGTTATTTCATAGATTCATAGATTCATAAATTCTTACTAAGCTAACTGCCCTTGCGAGCCATTTTAAGCTTAGCCAATTATCCCTTGTGAGACTCAAACCCTGCACCTTGTGTTTGTAAGGCAAACACCTTAACCATTAGGCCACCCTCCCAACCCTCCAAATGCATTCTGGTATACTTGTACGTACCCTGAAGGAATAATGCACAGATAAAGCAAATAAAACAGACAAAAAATAGGGAGAGAGATGATGGAAAAAAAAAGTATTTCTTGTTCATGTTGGATATTTATAGTAAACAAATGTGAAATAAATAAATAAACACAATAAAGTTGTGAAGAATGTAGAAAAAAATGAATAAAAATTAAATGAGCCAATACCAATTGCACCAAATGCCAATTTTAAGAATATAACCAAAGAGATCAAAATAATAAAATAGTAATAATAAAAAAAGAAATATAAAAATATTTTGGAAGGGTAACACGACCCCCTGAAGCCACCATACCCACACACATAAAGGGAAAACAAAGGTATTTCAGAAAGCTTCACTCAGGTCTAATATCCCAGCTGTGACCCAGAAGGTAATGAGAAACAGAATATAAGGGATTAGTCCAGATAAATTCACTTTAGCTAGCAGATCTAGGAAGCTCTGTATCTCTGATGAATAAAGACACCATGCTCAAGTTTCAAGTAATTTACTGGGTTAAGTAGGTAGATGGATGTTCTAAAGACAAAGAGAGGCATGTCCATGCAAACTGCAGTAACTACTGGCACACAAACCAAAACCTACTCTGGCAATAATATACTGCAAGCATCTTAACCTCACCAAAAACCAATACAAAATCCATAGCTACTTATTCAGCCCACTAGACAAAATGTAATCCACTGGACAACTGGTCAATTTTAATACAGTCAGAGAGTTAAACAAATGATGTATTGCAAATCTGACATTGAACAAAGTTAGCAAAATATGCAATCATTTCAGAATTCAACGTTTTCTACCACATATGCACACATATCTGTATATGGCTACCTATCTAGATATCTGTATGTGTGTTGTTCTTGAACATTAATAATCTAAAATAATAACATAATTTGACTATATATTTAATGTATTGAAAACATGTTAAGATTAATGGAAGATGGTAAGAAATAATATTGATTAAAATTGTGCTTGGGACATACCTTACCATCCTGTCAATGTAAATAAACACAGATATACAAAACTAAATGCAAGACTTCAAACTCAAAAACAGTGCAGAATCACCATATGCAAACAATTATTATCACAATGCACACTCATACAAAGAAATATCTAGCAAAACTTGCAAAGGTAGCACACTCGCCTTTGGAGCTATCAGATCAGAAGGCTGTGGGTTCTATTCCCATATCAAGCAGATGAATTAATTTCCAATACTGACACAGCAGTGCAATATAAGGGATGCACTCCTGCATATTCCATCATTCAGATGAGACTTTAAACTACACTGCCACATGTCTAAGTAAGTGGTAGTATAGGTAGATAGAAAGTATTCCATTATTTTAAAAAGTTGGTATAACAGTGACAGTATTTACCTCATAGACAAGAGGTAAAGGGTTGATTCTCACCAAAGGAAATTGCCTAGGTTTAAATGACCTGCAAGGGTAGCTAACCTAGTACTTTTCCTATGCACACTTATCAAAAAGAGTAGGGGTCGATTGACCATGTAATAAGACAGATAAAATACTTGCTCTCAAAGAATTTTAAAAGTCTGCTCTTATCTGACATTAATTATATTAAAATAAATAATATTTCTGAAAAAGCAATACATATATACTTATGAAATTTATTAAAACATTGTCAAGACAGCACCTAACAGACATGCAGGATCAGAAGAAATGAACCTGCAGAAAAAAAAAAGTACCATTTTCAAAATGCTGATGCCAGATACTTTTGAAATGGTTTTAAATAGCACTTAAAATTAATAATCTGATTTAAGCCAAAGTTAATAAAAGCATCTAAAATAACCTGCCACTTACATCCTTTGGAGTTCAACTCATTGCCCTATTTACCACCCCTAATTTTAGGAGGAACATAGGTCAACACAGCAGTTTAAAACTTTTCCATCTCGGTCCATTTAGTAACCTATTATATAGAGCATTCAATTAATCTTTTTGTTGAGTAGCAAAGATGTGTTCACATTTTCATTTTTTTTTTTTACATCGTGTTGTTTTTCTCCACAGTAAAAAGGAAATAGTGGAGATATAAATTGCAATATTAACCAAGTAGTTAGACATGTAAATAAACCTGCAGAAGCATAACATTTAAAGGTACTGACACAATAAATGTTAGCTTCCTCATGTATAAATCTATGAATCTTGCTTTTGTAACTAAGTACCGGCAGTCTTGGTTTTGCTTCTTATTCATGCCTTGTTTTCTGTTTTTTTTTTTTTTTTTTTTTCTGAAGCTGATGCCCTTCTGCTACTGACAAATGTTCCTTTTCATTTTGTACACACTGCTTCTGATTGCTTGTAATTTTTTTTTTTTTTTTATTTTATTTCTGTCATTAATAGTATTCTGTTATACAGATATATTCTTAGAACCAATTACCCAGTCAGCTGAATGTACCTCTGTTCTTTCAGCCTCTATAATTTGCTTTTCTACTGTACTCCAGCTCCCTCCCTATCCTCGGTTTGGCTCCTCATCATTCACTAAGCTTTTTCCAAAACCTCTGTATTCAGACCTCTGCTCTCCAGCTGTGAGACTCGGATGTCATCATGCTCTGATTCTCTCTCTAATATTTCTTCAGTAGCAATATTTACTCCTTCCAACATCTTGAAATTCTCTAAGCACTAGTGACAGCCATCTGGCTCCACCTACTATTCAAAAAGAATAGAGGAAGTTCCCCATTGCCAGGCCAGATTTCCCACAATCAGTATGAATGCCACCCTTGGGGCTCCCCTGAAAAGAAACCGTGAGCTTACTGGGACTATTCTGGTCAATAAAGTTTAAATAAATAAAATAAGTATACAATTAAATAAGTAGATAAATAAAATAAAAGATCCCCCACCATGACATTTATAAAGTCTAGTTACTGTTATGTTTGATAAAGACTGAAAACATGGATGAAATAAACAGGATCCATGGCATCTTTATTATAAATGACTTCTAGAAAGGAGTATGTCAGGAGACATGTATGTCATGTTTGTCAGTTCTCTAATATTTAAAGATAGATACTCTGATATACTACAACCCCTCTTTTTTTCTAATTATAATATTTTATAAATGTCTGGTTAAGTATGATGTGTTGGTATATACTGATCATTTCTAAATTATATTTGACTCTTGACTAAGCATGTATATCAAATTATATATTTACTTCATCCTCTAATATATTGGTCAGCTCTTAAGTTACCAGTATATACAACATTTTTCTTTGCCATGGTTTATCAAGCCTAGAATACTCAATGTAACAGTTCCCTTTGAAAGTCTGACGTTTTCGATGAAGTCCCCGTTTGATCTAATAATTGCAAAGATATAGCACTGATACTTTGTGTTCTCAGACAATACATGGGAGTGTTGTATGTCTTTGTACTTCAGTGCTTTTAGATCTTGCACCTGTCTCTCTGGATTAGACTTTCTCACCTCACTAAGGTATCTTCAGTTTCTCCTACACATCTAATAAAGGTCATTTTCTTAATAACGGCAGTTTCTTAATAACTACACTTCTTGGCTGCTGGCCCTGAACTTTGACAAGTGTCTACCTTCTCGGTCTGTCTAGTCCTCGCAGTACTAAAAGTCTTCTTAAGTATGTGTCTTAGTACTATTTCTGTCTTTGCTGATTACAGTAGGTATTTAACTATGTCTCGATTTTGCAGTATTTCCAATATTAACATTGCAGTGCAGTATAAATGATGTACTGTACTCCTGAGTAATGCGTCCTTTGGATGAGACATTAAACCAAAGCACCACATGCCTGAGTTAAAGGTAGTGCATGTGGATATAACTTATCCCATTACATTTAAAGGTAATACTGGAAATAAGATTAAAAAACAAAATCGACTGTTAAATTACTGAAATCCTCTACCAGAGTATTTCCATAAATGAGAAATTTGCAAAACATCATTCATCATAGTTACTGTTAGCACTATTATTTATTTATTATTTATTTATTTGCAGTTTCTTAATCGGGAAAGTCCATTGGGCCAAGATGAGGCCTTTTTCAATGGAGGCCCTGGGAGAAAAGCTGCATGTACAGACACAGAAAGCAAAAATCAACAGAATTTAATACAATATTAATTACAAAATCAAGCAGAAGTTATACAAAAGTCAATAATGCAAATAATTTAACAGAATACAAGCTGTTATACAATATAAAAGTAACAGAGATGTAATACTGTAATAATAACAGTAGATAATTGGTTTGTAAAAATAGTGATATTAGTAACTTCTGCACCAATTTGGTGTGATACGCATTCTGATTGAATGAGGGGAGGAAAAATGTATACAAAATCTAATGTAAAAAGAAGGTAGGTGTATGTATGGTGGTAGAGAAATAGGATGGCTGGAGTTAAGTGGAAATTATAGAAGAAGGATGAAGGGGAAGGTAGTAAGTAGGCTGAAGTTAAGAGGAGTGAGAGCAAGAACACTCCCAGGTAGAAGAGAAGTAGGAATAGAGCAGGGTCTTGAATGTGGAGAGGTCCTGGGTAGTTCGGATATAGGGGGGTGAGTTCCATTTTTGTGCAATAGAAAATGACAGTAGAAGTTGCCTTTGAGTACATAAGGGTTTGTATACTTCAAAGACATTTTGATTCCTGGATCTGAGTGATTGGTCAGGATGATGCATAGTGAGGATGGAGGACAGGGTGGGGCAATGAGATGGCTTGAAGATGAGTTTCTAAGTAGTACAGAGCTGACTGCCAGTGAAATAATTGGGGAGTTCAAGCCAGTTTAAGGTGTGTAGGGCATCACATTGGTGAGATGAGGATTTGGAGCTGGTGGTGAACTTAAGAGATTTTATTATAGCATGATGCCAGTTTGGTCTTAAGGGTTGCTTGCAGGTTGGTGAGGAGGGGTATCCGTACATGAGAGAGGGAAGGAGGTAGGTGGTAGAGAGAATATGCTTTGTTGAGGGTTAAAATAATGATGGTGATGATATAGCATTCCAAGTTTCTGATGAGTTTTCTTGATGTTAGTTTGAATGTGAATGTCAAACTTTAATTGATCATTGATAGAGACACCTAGAAGCTTAGTATGAGGGACTATTTTGAGGTGAGTTTTGGCTTATCATGGAGAAGGAGTTTTTGTCTAGTTTGGTATTTTTGGAAGAGGTAAAGAGCATGATTTTGGTTTTGGAAGCATTGAGGGATAGATGATTATTTAGCATCCAAGTCTTAGTGCAGTTGAAGGCAGCCTGAGTTACATGCAAGAGTTCAGGGAGAGATTTGGCAGTGCAGGTAATCGTCAAGTCATCTGCATATTGAACATGTTTAGCATTAGGGATGCAAAGATGAAAGTTGTTAATGAAGATGTTAAAAAGAAGTGGACCCAGGATAGAACCTTGGGGAACTCCTGTCAGAGTGTAAAGGTAGGAGGAGGCACAGTTTTACCACTTGACTGTTGTCCATTAGACAGGTAACTGGAAAACCAGCTGATGGAAGAGGAGGAAAGATTAGGGTGAGAAAGTTTGGACAGGAGAAGGCTATGGGAAATGGTGCTGAAGGCCTTAGATTGGTCTAGGAGAAGGGTAGAAACAAGATTGCCTGAGTCACGAGCATAGTTTATGTTGTCAAGGAAGGATAGAAGGTCTGTGGTGGAACTGTGACCAAGTCTGAACTGTGTTGGGTTGGGGGCAGTAGGTGGTTGTCTAAAAGTTAGGGTAAGAGTTGCAGGTGAATACATTTTTCAAGAATTTTAGACATAGGGGAGGGAATGGCTATGGGATGAAAATTGGAGATGTCAGTGTTGTTGCCCCCTTTGTGTAAGGGAATGATAAAGGTTTTTTTTTTTCCAGAGGAGGGGTACATAGGACTCTTGAATGGAATGATTAATTAGCATGCAGATGGGGAGAGCTATTCCATCTGCAGCTAACCTGAGGAAGTTAGAAGGTAAGTTGCCTGGTGCATTGGAACATGGCTTTAACTTTTCAAGGCATTTTGTTTATGGTGTTAAGAGGGGTGGGTTTAAGGATGAAGACAGGGGGTGGGTTGGATTGGAGGGAGTAGTAGATGAGTTGTGGGAGGTTGGAATGGAGGTGGGTACTGAGTTGTTAGAGAAAGATGTGGTGAGTTTGCCTATTGAGTCTATGAAGAAGGAGTTAAATTTTGTGGCTATGATATAATCTGGAGAGCTAGGGTCAGGACAAGGGTTTTCTTTTCTGCCAGGAATTAGGAGGGTAGAGATACTACTCCAGAATTTTTTGTGGTTGGATCTGTGATTGAACTGGAGCTTGGAGTAGTAGGATTTGCAGTCAGAATTAATTTGTTTTTTAACTCTATTCTGAAGCTGTTTGTATTCGGTTAGGAAGTTAGGTGTTTTGTATTTTTCGTATAGTTTCCATGATTTATCTTGGATATGTATGAGAGATATAGTTTCTTTGGAAAGCCAGGGGGCTGTTTTAGACTTTGCTCTCTCAGTTCTAGGAGGAGCAAGGCTTTTTACTAGGTTAATGAAGGAAGTATTAATATAGGTAACTGCATTGTCAAGAGGAAGAGATTTAGAGGGTTCCAGTTCATCTGTTTTAAGCAGTCAGAAAAGGTTTGGGGGCTGAAGTTAGCGAGGGTACTGTTTGAGATATAGTTATGTTGTAGGTGTAGGGGGGAAGGTGAGCGACAGGCAAAGGCAGGAAGATGATCACTAAGGGAGTCATGCAAGGTACTGCTTTTTGAGATCTTGTTAGGGTGGGAGACAAATATCCAGTCTAAATATCAGAAGAGTCATCTTTATTAGGTCTGTTTGGAGAGTTAGTTAATTAATTGGGTGAATTTGAAGAGGATTAAGTTCTGAGAAGTTGTAGATGAGTGAATAGAGGTCCAGTTGATGTTTATGTTGCCTAGGATAATCGTTTTATTACTAATGTTAGATGAGAACCAGGAAAGGATATATTTGAGAATGGGGATTTTGTTTCCAGGTGGCATGTAAAAGGCAGCTATATATATGTTTTTGTGGTTGTTGCTTTTTAGGAGGGCAAAGGTTATTTCAGCGGTAGTGAATTGAGGTATAGGGTTGATGTACGGTGTTACTATTAGAAAGGAGGAAAAGATTAGGGCTACTCCACCACCTTTCATTTGTTTTCTGTCATTTCTTATGATACTATAGTGGGGGGGGGGGTGATTTCAGAGTCTTTCAGGTGAGGTTTGAGCCATGCTTCTAAGATAAATAGTATATCGGGGTGGTTATGAGTGAGCCAAGCATGGAAGATGGGTAATTTATTGCAAAGGCTTTGGTCATTTATAGTAGCTAAAAGGAGAGGTTTGTGGGAAGAGGGTGAATGTGTAGAGCTTGACATTTTATTGTGGTAAGCAGGGGGTTCAGGGTTGTGGTGTATATCTCTGGAAAGGAGAATAGAGATTAGTTTGAGAAGTAAGGCCAGAAGTTTTTTGATTCTCTAGGGTTGGTGTTGGGGGGAGAGAGGATATAGGGTATGGGTTGTGAGGAACAGAGACTCTATTTGAGATGATGCAGAGCTTTCTGTTGAAGAGGAGAGTATCATTGCAGTGGTAGAGGTGAGGGGAAATATAGGCTGAGTAGGAAGCTTCGGTTTTAAGAAGTGATGGGGTTGTGTGGTGGGGAATAAGAGACATTTGGGAGACAAGTAAGGTGGAGTAGCAGAGAAACAGAGGAGGGCAGAAGTACTATGAGTAATAGTTGAGCAGGAATGGTGTGCATGGTTATGTTTGGACAGTTGTATCTGTTTGGGATTGCTAGTGTAATATAAGAAGGTATGGTGATAGAAGTGGAATGAGAAGCAGTTAGTATATAAGTTGAAGGGGTGGTGCAAGTTAGAGGTGGAGGAGAATTCAGTAGTTAGTAGGAGGGAGTGCTATAATTAACTATGAGGTAGGAGGAGCCTTCTGTAATAGGCTGTCTAAAATGGGAGTGTCTTGGTGTGTATAAATGTAGAATTAGTGAGGGCAGGTGGAAATAGGGGGCAGGCCAGGGGAGCAGAGTGAGCCCATAGGTGAATGGAGCAGGCAGAGCCAAGAAGGAGGAATGAGCGAGAAGAGTAACCCAGCAAAAACTATCAGTGAGACAACCCAATTAAGTAACACAGAGCAGCTGGCAAGCTCTGGTGAGTTATAGTATCCAATTGTGATTTGGGGATCAGAACTAACAGGTAATGGCTACTAACACAGGATACATTAAAACAGGGTGAAGTATATTCTCTGAGAGCACTAGGGATCAAAGCAATAGTGGGCTATAACTTAGTAGAATTAAGAGTGGGGGTATGTTGTCATCTAGTGGAGTACTTGAGTAAAAATATGTTAACAAAATATTACTATTTACAAGGGAAGAAAGCCAGTACAAGTGTAGGGAAGAGTTGGGGATGGGGGACTATTTTAGAACGTCTGGCATGCATGACACAGAAAAGCCACCAGTTGACTTGAATTAAACTAGGTAAACATGGATAATTAGAAACCAGATGAAAGTTGTTAATGTACACTCTGTATAGAAAGGAGGAAGAAGGTAGATGGAGCCAGTGATACTGAAGATGTTGCTGGTTCACTTTCCTTGAGAAGGAATACTGGTCTGGCCACAATATTGTAAATGGGGGGAGCACCCACATTTCAAAAGGCAAGAGCAAGCTATAAAAAGAAAAACTAAGTTAAGAGAGAAGTTTGTAAAGCAAAAAAACTGCTGAGAGACAATGGAATAGGACAGGCTATGGAATAATGTTAATGCCAGTAGAAAATGTGGGTTCTACAATAATACAGCACAGTTCAAAATGACAACATTCTGCAAGTAATATAAGTGAAATGGGTTGCAGAAGGTAAACAATTATATTGGCAAAACCACTGATATACATCACACTATGAAGCAAAACCAAAGCAGGAAGTATTGCAGGCAGAACATACATTCATGTAATTTGTTTTCGCACTATCACTAAAAACAGAAATATAAACAATGCCAGTACAATAGTAATTTAGCCTAACAATAGTGTATCAAGGTCTTAACATTTAACAATTCTTTCAGAATATACACATAATGTATTGGAATAAGTTAGTAGGAAAACCTCATTATTTACTATAGAGATGCTGATAGTGTAGACACTGAGATAGGCTATTATTAATTAGATTCTTGACTTTGTGGATATTTCTCTCCATCTGTTTATTTGATTTTGCTTATGTTGTGGCTTGGAGTCACAGGCATAAAATACAGCTGTTGCTCATGGCATTTTGAATGCCTTATTACTGAACTCTGGTTAGCAGCTTAATCCAAGAACATAAGCTATACCTTGTTTCAAAAAGGTAGGCTCTCGTTACTTACATCACCTGTCAGGCTGATCATTTAGAGGTACTTAGAATAATAAGATACATATGTTAAATGCAAGTCTTGTTTGAAGAGAAACAAATTTGTACCCTTTTGACTGCAGGTATAATCTGGTACTATATAAACTAATATTTCTTCTCTTGGATTACTTTTTGTGGACCATATTAGAACCACAGAGATTTGAAACTTTTTTTTTTTGTCTGTGCCAAACTTCCTCATTAGATTGTAACATTGCCTGCTTTTTCATTGAGTATCAACATACATGGATATGGCTTATTATGTTGGAACAATACCTTAAGGGCAGCCATGGTGGTGCAGTGGTTAGCATTGCCGCCTCACAGTAAGAGTCCGGTTCTATCCTCGGCTGAGGTCCCTTCTGTGTGGAGTCTGCATGTCCTCCCTGTGGTCATGTGGGTTTCCTCTGGGTGCACCAGTTTCCTCCCACATTCCAAAGACATGCTGTAGGTGGAGTGGACACTCTAAACACCACTGCCAATCATGAGTGGACAGGTGATCTGCTGTGGTGACCCCTAACCGGGAAAAGCTGAAAGAAGAAGAAGAATGCTGGATCAATATCTTATAATGATATAGCCTTGATTACAACCTATCCAGCCAGCAGCCGATGTGCAGCATTAATGTCCTATGTAAGAAGATGAGGAGCATGATGCAGAACCTACTGCCCATTAATGAATGTTTATTAAAATCAGTGAACTTAATGGGAACGATTTGTTTGAAATGAGAGGACAGTATTGCCTGATGGGCTATATCACTTATGGTAATCAATAACATCCCTATAGTTCTCCACTACCCATTTTTTCATGATTGCTTAAGCAATATGTAGGGTATGCCAAATATTTAAACACAACTTCACATGACAGCTGTCTGTATTATTCAGTGACTGCTTCTCATCTGAAAGGCATATATTGGGAATCTGATTACTGTAAACAGCCAGACAGTGGCAGTTGAAGAGGAACTGTGATACTTAGTACAAAACATGTCAACTGTACATTTTCTCAAACATATTATCTCTCATTTGGTAAGGCAGAAAAATATCATTAGCTCTGAACATTAAATATTGGACAGAAATGTTTTCCTGCCTGGAAGAAAAGTAAGACTGGGTTTCTTGTCTAGCTGTACTTATTAGTCAGTGTCCGTTAATCCTTGAAATTTGTCTGCATTTTTTTTTCCTTTATTTGTAAATGATTATAACCAAAAAGATTCCTTAATGAGAATAATTGAGATTATATCATAGATAATTTGAGGAGACCCATGCATCAAATAAAGCATTTAGGAGCAACTACTAACAAATAGCTTTGTATTTCAGTGCCTCATCCATGAATGCAGTGCCTGTTGCACTTGAAGAAAAATTGCCTGTGCTACATTAAAAAAAAAAATACTATCTGTTGGTAATACTGCCATATTTCCTGAATTAAATCTGCATACTATATGGAATGGCTGGCAAACAACAACAAGTTCATAGCTACCAAACATGCAGTCCTGCAGACCACTAAGGGACCTAGCCCAAATTTCTAATTGCCCTAAAGCACTATGTGGGTAAAACACATGACCACTGTCAAACATTAGGTAAATTATAGAGGACAATTCACACCTTAAACCCTTGTCACAAGAAGCAGCTCATTAACAAGCTGCAGCTTTATTCCTCGATGCTACCTGCCGGAATAACAGTTTTAAAATAAATGCTGAAGTCCATCAGAATCCAATCTTGTACAGAAAACTGTATCACAGTAATATACAACAACGACTACATTATGGATGCTGAATATCAGATAGCTTTGGTCATCACGCCAAATAATGCAGATTGTATGACCTGATAAATGTCAACCCCTTTGCAGTTGCTGAAGCCTGTAAAGAAGATGCTGCAAAAAAAAAAAACATTACTAAAATTCAACATGTTTAAATGATATTACACAGCCCAGGCCTATTTAATAAGTTAATTCATTATTTAGCACAAAGAATAAAGCAAAACAATTAAATACATTATAAATATTGCAGCAGAATTCAATAAACCACAAGTCATGCAAAAATCAGAAATGTTATTGCATACAACAACCTATTTTTTGGTGGAGGGTTACATACAGTACCTACATTTCATTTCTGACCTGCCTATATCATCTCAATCATACAGAATAGCTATCCCACCTGACATCACTCAACAGTTCTGACATATTTGAAGAATTAACAGAGTTGGATCATGGACAAATGGGGTTCTGTATACGGTAATGAATCAGGCCCATCCAGCTATACCAATATCCCATTACTTGTCTGGTTCTTCCCCAGTTTCCATACTCAGTGCTGAAACGTGTCAGTGTACATACTATCTTCTAATTTGCTTGTATGTATTATATTATCACAGAAAAACAATGACTTAGCATGAGTAACATTAAACTTCTCTTTCCTTGAAACTTACATTTAGTCAAAATGCGTTTGACAACTCATTAAAGTAGAAGAGATAAGTCAAGATTTGTACTCAAATAGGATATAGTGAATTGCTAATTACCATTGATGTGAAAGGTGCAGGAATTGAGAAATTCATGGCATGTTTGCTAACAACCTTGGACCAAGTGACCCCTTTTAGGTGCAGCCCAGAAATAGTGTCTGGTGAAGTAACTTGAGAGAGAGTCACACAGAAAACAAATGAAGGGTAAAAGAATCAAACCATGTACTACAAGAAGTATCTCTGTAATAAGTGAGGCAAGGAACAGGGAGGGATGTGGGAATTGGCAGCACAATGGTGCAGTGGTTAGCACTGTCGCCTTAGAGCAAGAGGTTCTCTGGTTTGATTCTTGGCTGGGGTGTCTTCTATGTGGAGTCTGTATGTCCTCCATGTATTTGCATAGGTTTTCTCTGGGTTCTCCAGTTTCCTCCCACATTCCAAAGCAATGCATATAGAATATTTCTCCCCAGGTCTCCACTGAAAATTAACTCTGTCCCAGTTGGACTTTCCCATCAAGCAAATGTTAAATAAATAAATAAATAAGTGTTAAACAAACTGTTGTTGCCCAAACATACTGCATTTCACACCTGTGTGCCTGCAGAAACAAGCTAAATAAAAATGTATTCTCAGCTAAAATATTACTATTAACCTCGTAGACTTCATTATCATGGACATTGTTTTATTTATTCATAGCTAAATAATAAACAGACAGAGCAGGGCATACATGTGAGGCAAAATTAGACATGTTCTGAAAAAGTAGTTTACTGTTATCTGTTTCCAGTTTAAATCAATTCAAATGTTAAGAGAATAACAGCTTTTGTATTAGCACATATGTTCTGTGCCACACAACTATGAAACTCTGTGGCTGTCATTGGCAGACTGTAATCCTCAGTGATTTACCATGAACAAAAAAAAAGGAAGTTAAAGGAGGCCTGACATTTGGTCTGGAGGATCTCCAGTGCTGCAACAGATAGAATTTAACCATCAGCTGAAACAAAAAATAAGAAAGAAAGAAAGCTAGATAAACAGACAGATTGATGGATAGATAGAAATAAAAGAAAATGCTTGAGAGGGCTGTAAGAAAATTCATCAGCAAGTATCAAGGCTGAATTTTCAAAACTCATGCATGACAATAGTCTGAATGCATACACACTAAATAGGAAATCAAAATCTGTCTGGTCTGGGTGCATGCACTAAAATCTTGATTGCACACATGCTAACCAGCAAAGCAAAATGGGCTGTTTTTAAACTTGCAGAGCAGGAAAGCAAAAGTTTTTGAACTTGCATGACCAGGCCTACTAGCCAGCATTGGGCCCTAGGCAGTAAGCTTGATCACCTTGTACTGGATGTCACCAGGTTCTCATCTAAACTTCTGCATCTGGACATCTATCTCCCATTTCCCAAAAATATAATGATGCATTTAGAAACAAGTACACTTGTTGGAACTTTAAACTTTAAAATAAATGGCGAAAATTGCTTGCTGTAAGAAAAACTCAAACAACCCCATTCTAGAAATGTCACCAACCCATGCAAACATAAGCTGCAAAGTCTAATTTAGCTTCATCAGGAATCTCTAGAAGAATAATCAGCACTGCTCTAAACTGATCTTCAGTGGTACCACCTACTGTAATGTGCAGGATACTCAAAAACTGTTAATGGATAAATTTAGTCCATATCTCTACCCACATCCTTCCCTGTTCCTTCACTCACTCCATTGAGCCCATACCATTGCCTATAATTACTGCTAGAACAAGTTTGAAAACCAGTCTCAAAAAACAGAAACACTGCCTTCATGGGCCCAGAAAACATACACAGCTAATTCCTTGATAGCATAAAGCACAAATTCATTGAAATCCACTTAAACCTATTGAATTGAATTTGAAATGTCTCCAATGACCATGTGCCTGGGACCTAGAGGTAGCTATTGTGCTACCCCTTCACAAGGATGTCCTTAATAAAGACTCGAAGGAACTATAGACCAATTAGTCTTGCATGCATTATTTGTAAATTAATAGATTATATCGCTATGGAGTTCATAAGCAACAATATTTGTAACTTAATAAGTCCTTGGTTCTAACCAATATGGCTTTGCAAATCAGAGGTCCAGCATAGTAAATCAGATGAATTTCTTTGAGGAAAGTCACCACAGCACTGGAAGCTGGCAAATCAGTGCATAATGGCTATATGAATTTAGCCAAGGTCTTTGATCCTATCACCCACTCTGGCATTATTGAGAACATGACATAATTAATTTTAACCTTTGCAGTTCTTACTGGGTAGAAAAATAGCTCACAGACAGGATCTAAACAGTCACATGGTTGAAGGAGTGCTCTCCTCAAATAACCATTTCACCAGTGCCATCCCACAGGGTTATCCTTTGTGGATATTCCTCTTTAGAATATACTTCACTGATGTTCAAGTCAACATACAAGTTCTTTGGATGCACTTGCTGATGACTGCAAATTCTGAGCTGTCATTAACATATCAGATGTCATCCATATCCTTCAAAAGGACCAAATCCATACAAACTCCTGGTGTCAGGACCATATTCTTAGTTCCACTACAAAGAAATGCAGCATAGAGGAACACCCTTGCATCTACCACATAAATGATATCACCCTCATAACTGATATTGTCATAAGATACTAAGATACTTTCATGGTCAACTGTCTTTTAATCACCAGGTATTTAATATGAGGAAATTATTCTACTAAGTGCAGTTAATAACTAAGCATATATTTTCTGAATTCATATAAGTTATTTCCCCTCTCTACCATTCTATCCTCCTTCCTTTGTACTTATGCAGTCTAGAAAGCACAGTATCAACAGCTAGAGCTACAGGGTAACTCATAAGTCCACTTTGATGCAGTTTTTTGATAGCATAATGTTAAGAATCGCATTTGTAAAAATGTTTATTACCTGTAGATAATAAAAATCTATAGATAATCCTCTTCCAGGCAAAATTAATCACCTAAGAAGAATTTTACAAAAGGGGTATTGTCATGGACACAATTGCACATAACCATACAGACACTGACATTATTTTCCCAATGTTTGATTCAAAGTCCCTGTGTATCTATTTACACAATCTATACAGCACAGAATTAGCTGCAAGTTCCACAGCAGAACTGTGGGTTACAAGGGCACAGTGTGCAATTTTGATATGCTGTCCACATCAATGGGATGGAGAGAAGATGTGTGGGTTAAAAATGTGATAAGGGGGTGGATTAAAAATGCGATAAGGGGATGGGTCAGCCTCTCCTATGTTAAAATCTTTTGTTGAATGGAAAATGTTATAGTATGACCATTCTGGAATCTATATGTAACTGACATTGAAGCCACATACAAGTTTTCCACTGTCAGATTTGAATCTTCTACCTATCTAGTTATATAAATTAGAGAACACAGTCTCAACCATAAGCACCACAAGACAAGTCTGACTCTTAAAAGGGCAGAGTAAACCACTCTGTTGTAGAAACTGGAAGCAAAGCTCTCTCCAGCCAAGATTGTGCTAGACAGTCAAGAGGAGAAGGTTAACACCTGCATTACACCAAGCAACTCATAGCCCTTCAAAACTCACACCATCAACACCCAAACATAGCAACACTAAACCCACATATGCGGAGGCTTTTAACATTAACCTGCCCAAGCAACAAGGACCTCCGTAGCCAAAACGCAAACAAACACTAGTCACAACGAAAGTGACACATAGCTCACAGTGTGTCACCCAGCAACAGCCCTTAAGGCAAGACAATGTACCAAACATTTTAGTCATAGGTGACTCTATAGTCAGGCACACTGATGTCCCACTCACCAGACTGAACAAGGAGAAAATTATGGTCAGCTGTCTGTCGGGTGCCAGGATCCGCCACATAACGCATGCACTCAAGTCACTCTACAACAAGTACAAATACGACTCTGTCATTGTCCATGCTGGAGTGAATGACTTGAGACGTACCTCCCTGGACTACATGAAAAGAGACATGGAAGAGCTCTTGGATCATGTGACCCAGGCAGGTATGACCCTAGCCCTGAGTAGCATCCTGCCTTCGCCCAGAATGATACCACAGTATAAGGACAAAATGATTGACTTCAACAATTGGCTAAGCTTCTGGTGTCATTCAAAGGGGATCCAGTATTTGTCTGCCTGGGAAGACATGATCAACAAACCACGATGCTTTGCCAGAGATGGTCTGCACCTGTCAACCCTGGGATTCAGGTTACTGGCTAAAGCTCTTGCCACCCCTATAGTGTCTTTTTTAGGCAAGGTTCAAAGGATAAAACCACCACCATAACAGATACAAGCATGCAAAATCTGAAGGTAATGCTACTCAATGCTAGAAGTCTAAACTTCAAAATGCACTCTCTCGACGCACTCCTAAAAATGGAGAACATTGATATCTGTGCAGTAACTGAGACCTGTTTCAAGGCTCCAGAGAGCACCCCTGCAATACCAGGCTGCAATTCTTACCACACTTTTCGGCCACAAAATCAAGACCAAAATACTAAAGGTGGAGGAGTGTCCATATTCACCAAGGATATTCACACCTCCAGGCTAGTTGCCCAACACAATGCATCTGAAATTCTCCAGGTGCAACTAACACTAGGTAAGACTGCAATCCAAATTGTAGCTTGCTACAGATCCTCCGCTATGCCCCAAAATTCTCACTACACTTTTTTAAACATACTGGAAAATATTAAGATACAACCAAACACCCTAATACTGGGTGATTTCAACTACCCTGCCATTAATTGGGAAAACTACACGGATACCAACTCCTTTTCCCAATGGTTCTTGGAATTCATAAATTCCAATGCCCTGGATCAACTAATCCATTGTCCCACCAGGGGCTCCAACATCCTAGACCTGGTCATTACCAACATGGGAGATAGATGCTCCACACCAGTGATCACCCCCTCACTGGCCAGGTCTGACCATAAGCAAATCACCTTTGACATCCACATCCCATCCCCACCCCGCAGTAAGGAAACCTCCTTAAAAAAACTTCTCCAAAGCTAACTTCATGCTACTGAAGTCAGAAGTGACAAACTTCACAACACCCACGCAGACTGGATTTGGAAGTTCGACTGCAGAATCCTACACTAAGGCACTGTACGAGCACATCCACTCGTGCATGAATTGTGCCATCCCAAACAACTGGAAAGGCCGCAGAAATACCTCACAAAGAAGATTACCAGCCTCAAACAGATGCCCTATGCAGACTGTCTCAAAAAACGTCAGCTTTACTCTGTCGTATATCGCCTACTCAGAGGTGATCTCTGCCTAACATACAAAGCTATGTCAAACCCAGAGCTGTTGGACATGCTCCACTTAAAGAAATCCCAATCCCTCCGAGCTACATGCTCTAGGGACCTAAACCTTGTCACCACATTAAACACAACATGCCAGAGGGATAGATTCCTGTCCTAGAGACTTCCCATACTCTGGAATAAACTACCTATCTATATCAAACAAAGCTCCTCATTAGCACTCTTCAAGAAAAATCTTGATGATTGGATGGGAAATAGGAAATTCACCCTGGGGATCACCTCTGTGGCTCTGCTCTACAGTGGCACAGGAAAATAATTTTCTTGGGTGGCAAAAGCCAGGGTACCTTTTTGGCTGGGCTTGTATAGGCCCTAGGGCCGATAGCCTAGTACCTACCTATGAATCTATGAACCAAATAGAACCAAGATGCTCTTCTCCAAAAAAAGGAAGCCAATCTGGTGGTCCCCTGCTATAAACAAACTATACAACAGAAGGAAGAAACTGTTACAGAAAAGAGTAAAATCACTGGATGAAAAACCTCCCTCTCCAGCCTCAGTAAGAAGCTGAGATCCCTCATAAAATCCTCAAAAGCTAGTTACGAAAATAAAATTTCCAAAGATTTCAAAGACAACCACAAGGCATTCTATAGTTATGTAAAGAATCTAAATGGCAATGCTCAGATCGGCTCTGAGCTACAACAGAATGGCATTAAATATATTGATACAAAGGATATTGCCAATATTCTGGCAGATTGATTTAGTGCCAACTTCACCCCCCTCTCACCCCCTAAAGGGCCCATCTCAGTACCAAAAGATTGCCAAATTCTGGTAATCACGGCCACACAGGTAGAAACTGCACTTCCCAAAGCTAAGAATACAGCATCCATGGGACCAGAAGACATCCAAGGCTGTGTACTACATGAACTACAAAATGAACTGGCACCTCACCTAAGTGTCATGTTTAATCATAGCCTCACCTCAGGCTTCATGCCCACTGAGTGGCGCACACCTACAGTTATCCCGCTCCACAGGGGAGGATCCGTCTTGGATACCGGGAAATACCGTCCCATCAGTCTGACAAGCCTGATCTGCAAGGGCATGGAACGCATTGTCATGGAACTTATAAACAAAGACATTGGCAACCATCAACCACTGGACCTCACCCAGTTTAGGTTTGTGAAGGGCCAATCTTGTCTCCTATATCTGATTGACTTCTTCAAATCAGTCCCCAGAGCTGTGGACGAGGGTAAGGTGGTCCACACAGCCTATCTGGACCTCGCCAAGGCCTTCAACACCATCCCCCACTCTGGAATCATAGATAAACTTACTAAGCTGGGCATAAATCCCTACGTCACTTGATGGGTTGCCAACTGGCTTACTGACAGAACCCAGACTGTAAAAGTAGCCAACTCCAAATCCAGTTCCAGAAAAGTGACAAGTGGAGTACCTCAGGGTTCAGTCCTGGGACCACTCTTATTTGGAATCTACTTCTCTGAAGTACAGGCCAACACTAAGGGACTCTGGCTAACAAAGTTTGCAGATGACTGCAAACTGGGAGCCATTACTGAATCCCCAAATGATGTGGGTATTCTACAAAAGGGCCTTACAGAAACAGATGCTTGGTGCCAGAGCCATGGGATCAAGCTTAATGCCAAGACATGTATAGTTATCCCCTTTGGAAAAAAACATGTACCCATGAATTACCACATAGGTGGCAGGACACTAAACATTGAAAATGTGATGAGAGACTTAGGGACACAGGTGGACAGTGGTCTCACTTTCGATAATCACATTGCCACAACAGTCAGGAAATCCTTCTATGTGGCACACCTCATCACTAAGGGCTTTTCACCCAGAAAAAAGGACGTCATTGTCCCACTGTACTCATCCCTCATTAGACCCATTATAGAGTATAATGCCCCATTTGGTATGTACCTCACAAGACATCTGCAACAGCTGGAGAGGCCACAGAAATACCTCACTAAAAGAATCACAGGCCTAAAGCAGATGCCATATGCTAACCGTCTGAAAAACTCCAGCTATACTCCGTGGCATATCGTCTACTCAGAGGTGATCTCTGCTTAACATACAAGGCCATGTCAAACCCTGAGCTGTTGGACATGCTCCACTTAAAGAAATCCAACACTCCAGGGATCTAAACCTTGTCATCGCAATGAACAAAACATGCTGGAGGGATAGGTTCCTGACCCAGAGACTCCCCATATTCTGGAATAGACTGCCCATATAAGTCAAGCAGAGTGCCTCATTGGCCCACTACAAAAGGAACCTTGATGATTGGATGGGAGATAGGAAATTCACCCCGGGGATCATGTCAGGCACACTGCTAGACAGGGGTCCAGAGAAGTAAATATTGTGGGAAGAAATATCTAGGGAATTGTTATGGCTAGACTTGCATAGGCTCTACGGCCGATAGCCTAGTACCAACCTATGAACCTATAAGATGTTTGTGTTAAAAGTGGTATAAACTGCAGAGGGATCTTTCTCCAGAGTTAAAGTTTTCTCCTGATTGGGAGTGTATATAGCACAGCTGCTGAAGGTTTACTTCCATGACACTAGAACCACACAGACACCCAAGTTCACCACTGTCTGATTTGAACCCACTATCTAACCAGCTACAATATCTAGAAAACACAGGATTAGCCACAATTGTCACAGAGCGGCATTTGCAACAGCTGGAGAGACCACAAAAGTACCTCACCAAAAGGATCAAGGGTCTCCAACATATGTCTTATTCTGCCAGACTAAAGAAACTTCAGCTCTATTCAGTAGCATACCACCTGCTCAGAGGTGATCTCTGCCTGATGTACAAGGCCATGTCCAATCAGGATCTGATGGACATGCTCCACCTCAAAAAATCCAAATCCATCAGGACCACGAGAACTAAAGACTTAAACCTCAGCACAAGTATGAATAGGACATGCTGGAGGGATAGATTCATAACCCAGAGGCTTCCCATGCTTTGGAACAGGATCCCAGTTCGTATTAGGCAGAGCCCCTCACTGACTCTCTTCAAGAGAAATCTTGATGAGTGGATGGGAGATCGTAAGTTTACCCCAGGGGTCACATCGGTGTCACTGCTAGACAGGGGCACAGTAAACTAATTCTATTATATAAGGGGACCTTCATTGTGTCACTACTAGACAGAGGCACAGTATTCTAGATTTATTCTGTACATTTTTGTACCATTTCATGGGGTGGCAAAAGCCACATCACTATGGCTAGGCTTACAAATGCCCCAGGGCAGATAGCCTAGTACTATACTATGAAACTATGAAACTAAACAAGATGAGTATGATTCTTATGAGTAGAGGAAGAGGATGACTTCTTCATTGTGTTGCAGAGCAGATGGTTATGAAAAAACTGATATAAGGGAATGGTGGAATGCTCACCCAGGTTAAACTTTTTATCTTGACTGCAAGTTGATACAGCATGTCTATTTAAAAAAAAAAACATATATACCTTATATTGTAGCCACACACAGAATGTCTCCATGGTGAGAAATGAACCTCCTACCTATATAGTTACAGAATCTAGAGAGTACAGTACTAACTGCAAGCAGTGCTGGAAAAGCATGACTCTTAAGGGAAGAGAGTACACTTTTGACAGGATGATGTCATAAGTGTTTTTGCAGAGAGGACAATTGTATTAAAAATGGGATAAAGTACACAGGTAACTGTGTGCAAACATATGTATTCTCCTCAGTGGAAATGAACACAGAATATTTGACAATGAAGTACTACTTACTTATCACTAGACTCCCCCAGACACAGACACACATACAGACACACACACACACAGACACACACACACACACACACACACACACACACACACACACACACACACACACAAACACACATGTACACTGCCCATGGTGAGAACTGAACATCCTACCCCTCTAGTTACATAACCTGGAGAGAACAGTATTAGTTGCAATCAGCACAGGAGAAGTCTGAATTTAATGATATGAAAAAGCACATTTGTAATTAGCAAAAATGATCTGTTTCGAACAGTTGTTATTATGCATCACAGGTTTTGGAACAATTGCATATGGGTGGACAGGCCAAACTAACAGCCCTGTGATTGTCCCATGTAATGGCATCATTCCCTGTTAAAATTTATATACTGCCCTTCATGTGTATTGTATTACTGTGAGAGATATGTAATTGTTTCACAGTATGTGACGCCAAAGACAATCACAGTTGTAAATAAGTGAATTGCTAATAATACATTCCTGCCACTTTATTCTGGGATGAATGCGCACTTGTCTTGTTTCATGCTTGCACAATGTGCATTGACAAGACAGTCACTTCCTACATAAGGCCATGCACAGCAGAATAACAGTGATGAATTATATATGAATAGGTTAACCAACATTGTAACACAGTTGCAGATGTAACCACTGAAGAGCAGACAAACAGTAACAAGCCAAATTAATTCAGTCGATATCACTCTTAAATTGTCAAAATTCAATATAGACATACAAATACTGCAACACCCAAACAAATAATTATTTGTTGAACATTTTTGTCATCTCTGCCTAAAGTGCAGTGCTGTCAAACTCAGTTGCATTGCTGATGGCAAAGTATTAGCATATGCATAATAATATCTTAATGTGTTGAACTTTGAATGGGACTTAGCAGTACTCTATGACACTTTTTGATGATGTTCATGTAAATATGCATTATATTTATACAACCATATGTGATCCTGCTGGAATACAGAACAGACATGTTTTATGGTCATAGGTTCATAGGTTGGTACTAGGTTATCAGCCCTAGGGCCTACACAAGCCTAGCCATAACAATTCCTTGGCTATTTCTTCCCACACTATTTACTTGTTCCATGTATAATGATTTACACATTTGTCATGACAGTTACATTCTATCAATCGTTATATGAAAGAGGTTATAGTATTATGAAGCACATGCGGGATCAAATATGTTATTGCTGGAGGAATTTTGACTTCTGGAAACATTTTGGAATCAAAGAAGTTTATTGGATGCCACAGAAGTGGTGGGAGAGGTAAACAGTTAGTGACAGGAATACACAATACAACCATAATAAAACAATGATGCATGTTTCATTTCTGCACATATTTCTGTTGTATTACTATTTGCTTTATCATCATAATTAATAAGGCAAGAAGATCTGTAGAAAACAGGCTTCATAGTAGGGAGCAGGCATATTAATATTACAGCAGGATAATGGTGTGTTAAGGAAAGGTATAGTCATGATTTACAGCCACTAGAGTCATGCAAACATTCAAAACATGTTTGCATACATCTAGATTTGAACTTGACAGCCTTCCAAGAAAAAACTTCATACCTGAATATTATCTAAACACATAACTTAGGAAGTCCTAATTCACAAAGGTCCCATATGACTGCAGATTGCATAAAATGAGAATGTGAACATTACTCCTCATTAACCGCTTGACAACTGTAAGCTGTGCATTCAACTCTTCCACTTGCTGAAAAGAATATTAGTTAACTATGGTGATAAAGCAAATATTTAACTCTTCTGCTTGTTGAAAAGAAGATTAGCCTAACTATACATAGCTATGCACAGCAGTGTGAAAGCCACCAGAGTAATGCAGCTGAAGGCAGAAACTCACAAGATCTAGCCATGTGCTGTGCACTTCCATTTAGCCTAAGTTGCAGTTGGTGCTCAGCACCGGACACTGCACAATGCAGAGGAGGAAGACTAATGACACAGAAGGGAGAAGATACATAGACATGGGAGATGGAAGCAGGGATAAAGTAGTTTATGACAGAAGCTGGATAATGGTGGCCCATAACATTATGTAACCAACAGCTACACATAAAATAGTGTACTAAAAACAGTTAGCAATAGTTAAGTAATGCCTGGATTAGAATCCTCAAAAGTAGTCAAAATATATCTAAACATATGAGGGTTATCTCATCACAGCACAGAGGAATTATTACTTTGCACCATGGAGTGGTAAGGCTGAACAGAGACAGGCAGAGACAGAGACAGATGGAGAGAGGCATAACAACAATATTTTTGGGGGATATGCATGACCATCTGTATGGTGTATTATTCTTATTTATTATTTAATTATTAAGCTGTTATGCCCTGTATAATGAAGTGGTTGGTATAGGGAGAAAGAAGGGTTAGGAGAGTGCAATCAGCATTAACACATAAGCAGGCTTACTAACTCTCCCTGTTGGGGCTGCAATGTTTTTACAAATGATGTCTTGCTACACTGTTCAAATTATGGAAATGAAGATAAATACAAATGTTTGCAGTTAACTATATGAAGGAATACAGGAATATGAAAAGTCATTAAATAATAATTTGACCTGTAGCTGTAATCAGATTGAAGACATGCAGAAACATCTATCTATAAACAGGGGAATTATGTCAACACACTACATAAAAATTTCTAATTTATTACACCCAGCAGCCCAAGAACTATTACAATAACTGTTTTACATATTGTCTTTAGTCTACCTTTACTCTGTATTCCCATAATGCAAGAGATTTAAGCATATTTGCTTGAAAATAACTGGACTACTGTGGCTGAAATTAAAATCTTAAACTTTTGTCATAGGAAATTAAACAGTGTTCATCATCATTCAGAACTGGTGGGCTATGCCCACCTCTGTGAAACTGCTAAGGGCAGAAAGTAAAGACTTTTCAATGGGACATTTCTGACCATGTGTGTTGTGTGTGATACTATTTTTGATCAGATGAAACTTGTGAAAAAGAGGTTGATAGGATAGTAGTGAAAATGGGGGGCAAGTAGAGGGTAGGACATATAGAAAATAATACAGAAATTTATTGGGGGTGGTGAGAGAGCACCATCCACTTCTTCAGAGCATAAATGTAGAATTGCTCAAAGAATTTCATGATTTTGGGGAGTCACCACACCATTGATGGGCGACAACAACAAAATAATATTGTACAATCAATTGGACTAAATCAAGTGAGCAATAAGACAGATAGGTAATGTGGAGAGCTATGTAACGGACACAATTTGTTTGTGGAACAGGTGCCCATTTTCTCTATTTTACTACAGAGAGAGATGAATGCTGAGGAAAGGGCTTAGAACTGTCACGGTCAGTTTGGTAGAGTAGGTCAAGATGGACACAAAAGGTTGGGGAATCATGATTGGGGATAGGTAGGAACATTGGAGGCATGTCCAGATCTAGCTAAAAATACAGTGCAAATCTAGTCCTCACTCCTCAGAACTGTAATCACTGTCTATTATGTCAGTTATGTGCACCAGTGCTGTATGTGGCATCATCTTTGCAATCCAATGCAGGACCTTTTACACCCAGAAAATCTAGGCAAGGCCTCTGTCTCTGTTATATCCTCCACCAGCCCTGTCTCCTCCTGCCAGCTGATAAAATCAACATCTCCACTTTCATTACTCCTAGAAGAGTACCACTGCACCAGAAGCTAGGGCACAACTACTCGATACATGTAGAACAAGTAGGGCAGGGGTGATGCTGAGAAGCTATGAACCCAAGCTGCTGGGTGTTTGTGCTCCCATCGGTGGAGGCTTGGTAGGCTGGGCCACAGTGGACAGTATATCTCACTGTGCTGTTGGTCATTTTGTTTTCAACAGCAAGATATACATACAGGAAAATGTTAAAGAAATTGTAATAAAAATAAGACAGAATGGGGAAACAAAAAAAATAGAGAATTAGATCCATGACAAGTCACTTTATTTTATTTTTTCAATACATTTTTTTCAATACTTAAACAAATGTTGTTGGGAGTTGGCATAATGGTTAAGGTGTTTACCTCACAGACACAAAGTGCAGGGTATGAGTCTCACCTTTTGAAATAAAAATTGCTAAGTTTAAAAATGATCTGCAAGGGCAGCTAGCCTCTTACCTATGAACTTATCAACATAGGAAATAATTAGAATGACTACTGTATGAATTTTCTACATCCAGATATAATGCAAAGGTATTAATGTGTCATAAAAAACTCTCACTGCTAGGATATAAGTATTAACACCCTTTATTTCACTATGCAATATAGGATGTACACATTCACATGTAGTAACTGCACTTACCATAAATGAGTTGCTCCTGACATTCTTTACTGATGTTAATATTTTAGAAATACTATCATGAAATAAAACCTAATTTCTCCTTCTGGGTACTGAACTCACACCCAGTTAAGATGGTGCTCTCATTGCCTAATGCAAGCAGCAAGCGCTATTAGCGAAGGCATGCATGCTTGATATCAACGTTGAAGTATGCCTGCTCAAGATGCTAGGGAGTGAGGGGCTGATAATACTTATGTGATTTTCATTTGGGGCTGAGCCATCCTTATCCCATGCTTAAACAGGGCCAGCTAATCTCTTCTGGTATAGTACATGGTTTGCTGCTATTTCCATTTTATCTGTACAGTAGAGAAAAAGGAAAACATATAATATATATATATATATATATATATATATATATAATATACATACATATATATATATATATATATATATATATATATATATATATATAAAAGCATATATATATATATATATATATATATATATATATATATATATAGATATATATATATATATAAAGACGTAGATATATATATATATATATATATATATATATATATATATATATATATATATATAGATATATGAAAGCATAATGAATATCTGTGTTGTCTGGATGAATAATTAATGCTATTTTTATGGGTCAATATACTTACACAACTGAGGGGTGTTTGCAGTCCTAAATTCATCCCCCCATTTGCTTACGATGTCCTGCTTGAGCCTCTTTTGGTCACTGTAGTGGTGACAACATTGTTCCCAGCCTTGTTCAAACTATTTCAAGCCTCATCCTTTTACTGAGACCTTGAATAGTCCCCATCCAGCAACATACACCTGTACTACTTCATGACGAATGCCACAAAAATCCTGGATTCTTCAACATCACACCTTTGTGTTCTAAAGTTAGCACCATTTTCTCTATTGCCAGCCATGTCTGCAGAAGTCAGGTTAACAGTACATGTCTGAACTGTTGAAAAAGTCAGATCTCACATGTAACAGGTTGTGTGCATGGATGCACAGTCTTGCCAAATGCATTTGTACAACTGCAAACAAATGGATTCCTTGGAAAACACATTGGCAGTACTTATATCAAACACCATTAAAGGTGTGAAACATGGCAGTGAAATTTGCCAGGTTTGATGCTTAACTTATTGGCTCATGTTGAAGTGTTCAATAATGAAAAGCTTAATGGCTTGGCTTGTAATCTTTGGTATTTGAAAGTATAAATAGGACACACTGTGACATATTGTAATATTGGAAATTTAACACTGTTAAAATTTTGTTTTGTCATCTGGGAATTCATCCCATGGGATAACAAAATGCAAAAATTGAAACTTAGCTAATTAATTCTCAGTGCCACTGGAGAACCTTCTTTTAAGCATAGTAATTAGAGACACATCAGAATGAAAGTAGATATACTTCAGAGAGGCATGTACATGTGTACTTTTTAGTCCTGGAAATGCATACTTATGTAAAAGGCTGTATTTCTGTTTATAATTAAATTTCAGATGGATGGAGTTCATATTTCTGAACATCTAAGCACAAGAAATCTGATTAAATCGATAAATAATGAGGAGACAAAGGCCAAAACACAGGGACAATATTTAAATATTGCTCCAATAAACTTAGAAACTTCATAGAATAACAGGTTTTGCATTAGCATGAATTTTCTGAAGTGTTTGAAGTTGGACATTCAGATGTCTGCCATTATTTTGTGACATCAGTTATCAGTAATTTGCCAGAAAAACAAAAATGTTATGATGAACAAATGAAAAATATGAGGCAAAAATCTGGACATTATGGGAAAATCTGGGCAATTGAGAGGTATGATGCAGTTGTATCACCTAAGCAATACAGGATGGAGAATGTTACTTCACAAGACATATTCCACTAAATATATAGTTAGGGTATATACGTCAAATGATGATTATAACAAAACTAATGCATCCAACATACATATGCAAGTGCATTTTAAATTAAATATCTTCATAGTTTTAAGAAATTGTGTACATGTTATCTTGAAGTTATATGCGAGGCAATAATGATGTATGCTAAATTGAAATGTTTAGTTATGCAAGCATTACTGATAAACTGCATGCAATAAACATGTTTATCATTCTCATTTGTCTTTAGTTTTATATTCCTAATCAAAATGTGTGAGAAACTGAATTCTTACACCCTTTGTAAAAGTATCTTTTAGTTGGATCTGAACCATTAATCAGTCTTGTTCTTTATCAAGACTCACTGCAGTTATACCCTGTGCCACAGAGATAGGAGACTGAGTGACAGGTGGAATTTCTCCACTCAGTACAGTCCAGAGTGCTCACCATTACCGGTCATGCTTGCGCTACAGAAGGCAGCCCAAACTGAAATAATTTCACTCTTTCCCTTTGGCAGATAATCATGTTTGTTTGCTGCCAAGTGAAGCACAAATGCAAAAGACATTAAAAATAAGATATGACAGAAAAAAGTTGACAGCAAAAAGAATTCATTCAATGAGTACATGTAGAAATAACCACAACAAGAAGTGCATTTAAGTGATGCATTCATCCTTATCACATCTGCTTGCAACATGATACTATACCTTGTGGAACACATTATCAGAGTTGTAGTTTATGACAAATAATGTGAAAGTAGATTTGTATCTCACATCCTGTTAGCAATACTGAGAATAGTTGAGTTTTACAGAACACAAAGATAAAAGTGAAGGTTTATAAATATACTTCCTCTGTAAAATTAATAATCGACTGTATTTGAACCCTGCTTTACCTGTCTTATTTCTCTCAATTCACTTCACTTATACCTTGTTCCACAGGGATAGTTATCTCAAATGTGGAATTTATTCACTAAGTGCTATCCAGAGTGCACACCTTTTCCTGGCATGTCTGTGCTACAGAAGGCAGCTGAAATTAAAATTTTCACTTTTTTCCTTCTACAGTGAAAAGTATTCACATGCTACTTGGGAGTGGGCAAATACAAAGCTAAGGTAACAAAGTAACAGATTATATGACATTGTGAAAGTTAAAATTAAATATGAATGCTATTTTCATTATTGGCTAGCAGCATTATAACTACAGTTACACTTCATGACCGGTTCAGATAAAGGCAACATTCATCCAGTTCTTATATATCTGTTCTCACACTTCAGAAACTATTTCTGACATCATGCATAGCAAATGACATTAGCAAGAAATATTGATGATTGTACTAATACAACATACCTGTAACAGCAAGTCAAGGACTATAGATAACACATTCATCATTAAATCATTACATCCGAGTGATGCCTCCAGGTGCATCTGCAGTTAACTCCGACTGATGCCTCTAGACATCAAATATTGCTTGTTCATATTTGCATCAATAATTGCAGAACCATGCTATGTACAAGGATTTAAAAGATTTCATCTTAAAGCTTACATGATGGCAAACTCAACTGCATTAATATTTCACCTCTGTCTAGTGTGAGTAGACAGATTTTAACTGTTGTTTTTATGATATTAATTTTTATAGATATAATTTTCACATTTTTCTAAATATCTCAACAATCAAGAAACACAGATAGAACTCCTTAGTCTCATATGAAAGCTCCCAGGTAGATGAATAATATGCTGCTGACAGTATGTGTATAATGTGAGTGGTTGCTGAGATATTTTAAGTTGTTAACAAAATATTATAAACGTAATAGTTACTGGGTTTACAATGACTTATAAAATTCAGTTTAAGACCTAGAACGTAAAGAATACTACCACTATAAAAATAGCTTGTGCTGAAAGATTTGCCATTTATCTGTCCTTCATAACCTCTATGATTCCAGAGATATGAACATTTGTTCAAAATGTGAAGACATAATTTGATTTTGTGAAAAGGCTTAGGCTTCATCCATTGGAAGCTACAGTGCAAACTTCTTGATCTCCACTGGAGTGAATTTGTTAACACACACATCACCAAATCTGTGTTTTCTTCAAAGTTAATGTGCCATAAACACAGATAGATAACATATACATTTTATGTAGCATTGCTAGTTTGAGTGCTGACAGCCTTCAGCAGCAGGATCGGTACTGACACTGACAGCAATCTAAATTACTTTTTTCAGTTTTGTCCTTTGGTAAAGAACTTTGCTTCTGGGCTGCCAAACAGTGCACAAATATAGATTAGAAATTAAAAAAAGGCATACATATTGAAAACAACTGAAATATGATCTCTAAACAGGATTTGAACATTACATTGTCTGTTTTATTTCTCTCAATTCAGTTCATTTTAACTTTGTACCACAGAGTTGGGCATCTGGAGATACATTCACTGCAGTCATTACTATTCAGGGTACTGACAGCCATGCACAAATGCCAGACTTATTTACACTACTGAAGGCAAGCCAAATTAACTGTCTGACATTTTTCTTTAAGCTGCAGAACTTGGTTGTATATTGCCAAATGATCCAGAAATGCAAAAAGCCCAATTACAATTTAAAGGAACATGAAATGAATCAAAGTGTATATCTAGCAGCAAGCAGAGCTACTAAAGCATTACAATGACACATTCAGCCTTCTGACATCTCCTTGCAACATCACAACTATTATTTATGTCTCAAAATATCAGGAATTTAGGTAATGCCGTGGTAGTGGAAAAGGGGCATAAATGTATTTACTTTTCACACAGTACACACAATAAATGACACATCTATCTGTCAGGTTTACTCAATACTGAGATTACTTGAGTTTTCTACCTCAACACATTCATATGCCAAATTGAATGTCAATATTTATTATGACCTCTGTCTGTACAATGATCTGTAAACAGGTTTTGAACTCTGCGTTAGTGGTACTGTTTCTCTAAGCTCACTTCATTTACATTTAATGCCACAGAGATAGGTATGTCAGCTTAAATTTCCTTACTCACTACTATTCAGAGTGCTGAGTAAAGTGCATCAATGTCAATCTCAATTGCACTACTGATAACATTCAAAATAAAATGTATCAGTTTTTACCTGAGGAAGTGAACTTCCATTCACTGTTACTGCCTGCTGCCAGTCAGTTGAGTGCAATTCCAAATGGCATGCAAAAGATAAGGGGGAAAAAGGACACATTTTGAAACATGCATTTTAAAAGTACATTTCTGAAGTTTCCTCAACTTGTTATCTTGCAATAGTAACTTGTGTCTATTTCAACCAACAATCCAGGGCATTAAAAACAATAATTTCAATTATTTCCCATATTTTCCACAAGGAAAAGAATACATTAACAAGGAGAAAAAAATTTAGATATACTCAACATGTGGGATTGTATCAAGTCACATTGAAAGTGTAACAGATATAAAAGTTGTCCTTTTTCATTTGCCAGTAAATGTCTTAATGGTATACCCACATACTTGCACAATATTAAACAAAAAGTGTAAACACTGCTGCCATATTTCTCTCTTTAATAAGGATACCTTGTTTCATTATCTGTTTTTTCCTAAGAGCAATGCTATCTCATTTTATTGCACATAAGACAGAGCCCCTCAGTATCACCCTTCAAGAGGAACCTTGATGAGTGGATGGGTAACAGAAAGTTCACACCGGGGATCACACCAACAGCTCTACTAGATAGGGGCCAAGGGTACTAGCCGCTAGTACATGGGTCTAGGGAACTACTAAAGGGGCGGTGAATACTGCACAACGTGGCTGGGCTAATATATGCCTTTGGGCAGATAGCCCAGCACCAACCTATGAACCTATGAACCTATATGGTATCTGTATCAGAGAGTAATGCACTCCCTGGAATATGCACATTTCTTAGTAAGAGGAGGTAACTGTCATCAGAAAAACAGCATTTGAATGTTGTGAATGCTACTCTCCTAACTCAGTCAATGTACTTTTACATGTTTTGTCAAATCTCTTCTCCTTGACACACCCTCAGTAAATGTACATCAAAGGCAGGAGATTGTGAAACACTAATTGTTCCTGCAGTCAGAGTAATCATTGTCACCTGTAAGCCATTAGGAGGACCATTTCTCAATGCTCATCCTTGTAATGCTAAACCATGTGCATGCAATCATGAAGCTTCTCACACCATGTTACCTTCCTTGCACATAGTACAGATAGTGGTATTCAGGAATGCTAATTATACAATGCCTACTCTAAAACGTGCACGCTGATTGGCCAGCCCAACCAGCGTGCCCGTTGTAAATCCCTCAATATACTAACGGAAAAAGGTCCGGTCGCCCGGACTTTTTCCGTTAGTATAAACTACTAATCTCGCTATGTTAAAAGAGTTTAACATAGCGACACAGATTTAAAAAAAGCAACAGAGATCTCCGTTGCTTTTTTTAAAGCTGTCTCGCTATGTTAAACTCCTTTAACATAGCGACACAGTATTAAAAGCAACGGAGATCTTGCGATCTCCGTTGCTTTAAACCTGTCTCGCTATGTTAAATGAGTTTAACATAGCGAGACAGCTTTAAAATAAGCAACGGAGATCTCCGTTGCTTATTTTAAAGCTGTCTCGCATGTTAAACCCATTTAACATAGCGAGAATAACAACGGAGATCTTGCGTTCTCCGTTGCTTTTGCCCACAACTCTGATGTACTGCGTAGGCATGCGCAGTACATCAGAACTACCATGAACACCAGACAGCTGCGGAAGGGCAGCAAAGAGGCATTATACAATGCCATTATTTAAGAAAAGTAATTATATCTTTTCTTAAATAATGTCATTGTATAATAGCAATAACCCACTTCTGGGTGTGGGTAATGCTGGATTTACCCACGGTTGTCTTTGTAAATCCAGCATTACCCACACCCAGGCGTGGGTTATTGCTATATTATTCAGCACCTCATTTGTATACTCACAATGCTCAGAGGGCTGATTCTGCATTATATAAAAGTAACTGTGTAGCTAAAGAACCTGTAGTGTCAGAAGCTTCAAATGCAAATGTGTGTTCATTAACACAACAGGTCCATGTAAAACACTATATACACCAAGAAAGCATGGGCCATTTGGAAAAAGATGCAACTGAGGAAGTGCAAAAATATAAAGAACAAAATGTAGAGACTTTTGAAAGGTATAAAAAGGAAATATGGACATGAGACAGAGAGAGATCTGATATGGTGCAATATTTATGGAAAGCAGACAGGCAAATTAATTAACACAAAAAAGGCAGCCCCAAAGATATTCAAAGAGAAATACAGGCAAAGGCATCCAGATATGGAAAATATCACAATAAAAATAAGATCACAAAGAGGGAACGTAGAACAGAAGATTAGTCAAGAAGAGGTTTACAAAATAGAAGCTGATGTTATGGAATATTTGCAAAGTGAAGGATTTAGTGTACAAAGTCTAAGACAGGGTATATCATAACATGGTAGAAAAATGAGTCCCCAAGGTAAGGAGAAACAGGAGGAGCAGGAGACATCTGAAGATGAAATATGGGCATTGAAAGAAAAAGAGATTTAATATGGTGCAATATTTATGCGAAGTAGAGAGCAAGCTAATCAAAACAAAAAGAGCAGCAACAAAGATATTTGAAGAACAATACAGGCAAAGGCATCTGGATATGGAACATTTTATAATACAAAATGTAAGAAAATAAAGAGGAAAAGTAGAAAAGAGAATTAGTAATGCAGAAGTTAAAGAGATAGAAACTGAGGTGACGGATTACCCACAAAGTGAAGGATTTAGTGTAGAAAATTTAACTCGGGTAACACTACAGCAGGACAGAACAATGACCACCCAAATTAAGGAGAAGCATCTGATCAACTGCTATATGAAGATACTTTGGAGCCTCCCATAGGAAACCAGTGCAAATGTTCAGTTGGACTTGGACAGGAAGGGAAGGAACAGTGAGTTCCCATATGAAAGAGCAATGAATGACACAGGAAGAAACCAAAGAAAATGTGGCACAGGAAGATGCTCTGGTACCTTCTATAGAATGACTGCAGGAAATGGAGAACAAAGAATGTGCCCTCACTTTATCAGAAAATGATCTAAGAGAAGACTTTTTAGTTTTTGATCTAAGAGAAGAGTTGCTTGATTTAATAGAGATGGATAGATATATTAAGATCAATGAAAGAAAGAAATTACAGAAGGTCAATAAAACTCAAAAAGTTAGAAGTTTGATAAAACAAATGGACACAGTAATTAGGACTGGCCCTAGACATTCATATGATATAATAAGAAGTTATGTACCTACCATAACGTTCCATGTTAGTTGTCTTCTTCTCGCCTTCTTTCTTGCTGGTTGGGTTCGGAGCCGATCCTCGGCTCCGACTCGGCCATCTTCTAAAGCTTGAGAGCTATTTACTGGCTCAAGGCCTCCCCATATCCCACAATGCCTGGCGCTAGATCCCCAGATCTCGTTTGGTAGACCTAACTACAGACAAAATATAAGGACACCTGTCCTAACAGCATATGTTTAGCTACAGAGCTAAAAGGTTGAGGGAACAAACCAGATAAGACCCAGCCAGTTAAAAGGAACTCAGAGTGCAACTCTTCTCAGTCTATTAGGATAGGGGAACGAAGGGTGGGACGCAAGAAAGAAGGCGATAAGAAGACAACTAACATGGAACGTTATGGTAGGTACATAACTTCTTAATGTTAAGTTGTCTATCTCACCTTCATTCTTGCTGGTTGGGACAGCGTGCCTAGCACCTCAGTCCTGGGTTGCTCATCGGAACAGACTCTTCAGCACAGTGGAACCAAAATCAACTCTGCTCCTAGAGGCCACATCCAGCATATAATGATAAATGAATGTATGGGGAGTGACCCATGTAGCTGCCGCACAAATGGTTTCCATTGGTAATCTTGCCTGAAAAGCTACAGAAGTGGCTAAAGCTCTAGTAGAGTGGCCTTTTGGTTTAGCAGGGAGCTGTTTGTTCCTCAATTGATAAATCAAAGCAATAATAGAAGTCAACCACCTAGATAGAGTTACTTTAGACACTGGTAGACCTTGTTTACCTTCAGCATAGGACAGGAAGAGCTGATCTGATTTTCTAAATTGTTTAGTCCTATGCAAGTAGAAATGTAATTGTCTATGAACATCCAACTGATATAATTTATATTCAGCTTTGTTGGAATAATTTGGGAAGAAGACCAGAAGATCAATGGACTGATTCAGATTAGTCTCAGAAGGTACCTTAGGAAGGAAGGAGGGATTAGTCCTGAGCGAAACTCTGTCATTATGGAAACTAAATACGGAGGGCGAACATAAAGGGCCTGGAGTTCAGAAACTCTTCTAGCTGAGGTAATTGCCACAAGAAAGAGGGTTTTCCAAGAAAGAAACTTCAAGGAACATGAAGCTGTGGGTTCAAAGGGGGCAATATTAGGGAAGCTAAGATCAAATTAAGATCCCACAGAGGCGGGGGATCTCTTACTGGGGGCCTGAGCAAAGTAGTCCCTTTAAGAAAACCTTTGCAAAGCTTATGGGACATAATACTAGTTTCAGATAGGCCTGTATGAAAATTTGAAATTGCGGCTAACCGAACTCTAATGGTGGCAGAAGAGGACCCAGCCTGAAAAAGTTCCACTAAGAAATCTAAAACGAGGTGGACAGGGGCTGAAAAGGGATCTATATTTTTAGACTCTGCCCAGCAAGAGAAACGTTTCCACTTACTAGCATAAGTATTTCTGGTGGTAGATTTATGCGAAGATAATATAATTTCACGCACCGATTGGGTAATGTTCAGAAGCCTGGCTAAGGCTGGAAGTGGAGCAACCAAGCAGAGAGGTTGAGAGACTGAAGGGATTGGTGCAGCCTGCCCGACTGATGGATCAGGAGGTCTGGTACTGGGTACTGGGTCCATGGTCCAGGGCTGCTCCAGGAGGTGATGATGCAGGAACAGAAACCAAATTTGTTGAGGCCAGTAGGGGGCAATGAGGATCATCTTGCATCCCAGCGTGGTAGCTTTCTGTATTAGTTTCGGAATCAGGGGAAATGGAGGGAATGTATAAAGAAGTCCCTGAGGCCAATCATGGATTAGAGCGTCTCTGGGAGGGTAACCGGGAAGAGGGAGGAGAGAAAAGAAACTGTTGCACTTGCTGTTGTAGGGGGTGGCAAAAAGGTCGCAGTAAGGCTGACCCCATTTGTGGAAGATTTGGTCCGCCACTGTCTGATTGAGAGACCACTCGTGCGGCATGAGAATTGCTCTGCTCAGCCTGTCCGCTATAATGTTTGACTTCCCAGGGATGTGCATTGCTATCAGAAACCGCTGGGAAGAGATCGCCCATTGCCAGAGTCTGAGTGCTTCTCGACATAGGGGGTAGGACTTGGTTCCGCCATGCTTGTTGATGTACTACACTACCGACATATTGTCTGTCTGAATTGCAATGGTCCCAGTGGGAAGAGTTCTGAAGAGTTTGCAATGCCAAAAGCACAGCTCTCATCTCCAAGCATTGATATGCAGATGGTACTCGTGGGTTTGCCAGGTGCCTTGGAACATCTGGAAGGGATTTGTTTGACCTTAAGGGGGTATGAACAAAGGGAATTCTGTAACCTCCGGATATGATAGACTGTACCCATCTGTCTTGAGTTATGTCTTGCCAGGCTTTTGGGTACAGCGATAATCTTCCCCCGACTGCCTCCAAAGCCGGGCAGCCCCTCAGGGATGCTGGAAGGGCTTGTCAGAGAAGGAATCTCTGCTGCCCTGATTTTGCGGGCCCCCTCTGCCTCAAGGGTGGCGTCTATTGTTGTTTCCTCCTCTGCCCCTGGAGGGAAACTCACCACATGTGTCAGAATTAAGAGTCGCCAGCTGGGAAATAATCTTATCCTAGGCCCCTGCAGGTGATGGATCTTGAAGGGTATCTCCTAGCTCCTTAAGGAGATCCCTTTGAAGGCGGGTAAAATGGCACAAATAGTTCAGCGACCGCATGGAAAAGGTTGCTGTGGAAAACATCTGCTTCCCGTATCTGTCCATCGTCCTAGACTCCTTATTAGGGGGATGGACAGATGAAGAAGTCTCAGCCAACTCCTTTTTCATGGCCGCTGCTACCACCATAGCATCAACAGGGACACTCTTTGTCAAAAATTGCTTGTCTTGTGGTGCTGTGATGAATTTCGTGGGCCTTCGGGGAGTTGGTTCCACTGTGTCTGGGGCATGCCTTTCGAGCCACCACTGCCCTCAGTGGATCGAAAGGTGGAGACACCCAGGAGGAGGAGGGGCGAGATCCAAACGCATCCAGGTATACCGACTCATCCTCAGAAGGGTTAAGAGTAGTCCAGTTCCCCCTCTGCCTAAGCATCTCAAGGATGTCTGAGAAGGAGACATCTTCAGAGGGGGACCTTGGGGACCCTTCCGAATCCTCTAAGTCGGTATCCAAAGTGACAGACTTAGGGGAGTCAACATGCTTCCTCTTACATATCCTCTTTCGAGGGGGCTCCTCTGAATGATCAGGGGAGGCCTCGGAAGAGGAAGACATGCCCAATGGGTCGACCTGGAGTGCTTGTTCTCCTCGCTTGGGGTCTGGAGGAGGGGCAGAGGCAGATGCAGGCACCATGGGGGGAGGAGCCGAAGAGGCTGATCGTGGGGCTGACTGAGGGGCCAGCATGCTCCTCATTACCTCGAAGGCACCCCTTCCCAGCAGAGAAGGCGGCTCAGGCTCCGAAGAGACCGGAAACCCCCGGCACCGAGAGGGACGGCTCCGAGGCCAATGTAGGAGCCGAGCTCACCTGCGCCGAAGCTCCAAGAGGGAGAACAGGGTCGGATAAGGGTCCAATGCCACTCGCCCCCTCGGAACCGATGAGGGAGTCTCGGTGCCCGGATCCCTCCAAGGACGGCGCCATGGAAGTGATCGGAGCCAAAGGAACTGAAAGGGTAGGTATCGGTGCAGACAGTTCCACGATCCGAACCCCAAACAGCTCCAGCTCCGAACTCAAGGGGTGAGTCGAAGGAGGAGCTACTGTAGAAATGAGCAGAGCTGAACCCTGATGACGGGGGCTAGATAGCATTTTATCCAGGGCCTGCGATTTCAGAAGTCTGATCACCACTCTCTCCAAGTCATGGTCAGATAGTCTCGAAGACCGAGAAGAGTGAGATCGGTGACTTCACTCCGACTGTAACAGAGGTGACCCCGGAGCTGAACGAATCAACTCTAGGGATGGGGACCTAGAATGCTTTCGGCTCCCTGAAGGTTCCGACACCAGGATCGGAGCCGACTGAGAAGCAAGTACTTCAGTTCCGGCCGGAACCGAAGTCAAAGCAGACACCACACCTGACGACAGCTCCGAGCTGGGAGCTGACGGCTTCGATGGCTTGGAGGGTTTCCCTGGCTGAGTCTTAGCAGGTGACCCTTCAGGTTTTAGTAATCCTCTAAGGATTAACTTATTCCTACACTCCTGCAGGACTCTTGGACTAAAGGGTTGACACACCGAACAAGAGTCCTGCAGGTGTAGGGCGCCCAAGCAGTAGACACAAGAAGTGTGACCATCTGTCAGAGACATCTTCTGACAGCATGAGTCACACTTCTTGAATCCCGATACCTTTGTATCTTTGGACATCCTGCAAAAAGGAAATATCCCAGGAAAAAAAGGTCAACAGTACAACAGTAGGTAACAAGTATAAAGAAACCCGTACACACAAATAAAAACAGTTACCACACCTTAACAACGCACACACACACACTATAACTATAATATATATATATATATATATATATCTACTAGAAAATAGTAAAGTACTACAACTATTTCTACCTGAAAACACTACAAAAGGCATTAAGAGAACAAGGGTTAGCCTCTAACTAAAAACGGCTACCTTGAAAAGAGAAAAAGAGAGGGGGGAGGGGAAAACTCTCTAACAGTAAAAATGAGTTTTCTAAGGGGATGGGATAGATCTAAAAGTACACAGAGACAATAAGTACGAACACTACTATAATAAAAATTAAACACTAACTATTTATATGAAATTTTTATATAAAACCTATCAAAAGACGAAAAATACGACCTGAGCCAGTGAAAGCAACCTCGTAGCAGAAGCGGCAATCGAGATATGGGGATCTAGTGCTAGGCATTGTGGGATATGGGGAGGCCTCGAGCCAGTAAATAGCTCTTGAGCTTTAGAAGATGGCCGAGTCGGAGCAGAGAATCGGCTCCGAACCCAACCAGCAAGAATGAAGGCGAGATAGACAACTTAACATCAAACGTAAACAGGATATATTGCTCTGCAGCTAAATTAATAAGAGATAAAGTCTTACCACCAGAACACAGGGTAGTAAGGGAAAGGAAGGTGAATGTCATCTTGGAAGTACTGAATACAGAAAACTATAAAGCAATTAAGACAAGAACTGTCACTGTTAAAAGAGTATAGAAGAGGGAACAGATCAACAAAAATACCCAGAAAAACAGATGTGACAAAAGCAACATGCAGTATTATAACAGAACTGGACCTATTGTGCACCATCACAAATAATAAACTAAAAATATCAGCACAGGCAGAAAAACACAGAAGATATGTAGATAAATATAAAGGAAAAGTACAAAATAAGCAGTTTATTGATGACCCAAAAATGTTTTATAGCGAATTAGGAAACAAGGTAAAAAGAATTGAACCACCACTAAAAAAAAAAAAATAGATACATTTTGGAGAAATATCCATGGATTGCCTGTGGACCACAACAAAGATGCTAAATGGATAGAAGAAGTTAAAGAAAGAATAAAAAGTTCAAATGTACAGGATATGAAATGGGATGAAGTAACAGCCAGAGAGATTGAAACAAAGTTAAGAAAAGCTCCTAATTGGAAAATCCCATGCCCAGATGCAATACCTAACTTCTGGTTAAAAGTATTAACATCTTTGCATGAAGATTTAGCCATGAGTAAGAACTATTTATATGTGCACTCTGAACAGACACTAGCCTGGTTTACCCCAGGAAAAACAATGGTACTACTTAAGAGTGAACCTGCAAGCTGCCCTAAAAATTATAGATCAATAACTTGCCTTCTGAGAGTGTATTAATTATACACCGGAATTGATGCCAACAGAGTTTATAGTCATTTAGAAGAAAACTCAATCATGGCAAGAGAACAAAAAGGTAATAAAAGAAAGTCACATGGAACAAAGAATCATTTGTTCTTAAATTCATAATGGAGAACTGTAAATAGGGGAAGAATGTAAGTATGTCATGGGTAGACTACAAAAAAATCATTTAACAGTATCCCACATTCATGGATAAAAGAGTGCTTAAAAATTTATAAGATACACCCTACATTGATTGATTACATTACAGCGACCATAAAACAGTGGCAAACTACTTTGTAGTTAAGCCATGATAAAGGATAAATTATTATTCCAGGGATGAAAATTCAAAGAGGGATATTCCAGGGTGACTCTCTGTTGCCACACTGCTCTTTTGTCTTGCATTTAACCCATTAAGCCACCTGCTTAATAGATTGGGACATGGCTATAATTTGGCTACCAAAAAACAGTGTTAAGACTTCTCATCTTTTTCTAGATGATTTAAAACTGTATAGTTCATCAGATGAGGACCTGAAAGCACAACTGCAAGTTGTCAAAACCTTTTCAGATAATATAAGAATATAATTTGGTCTTGATAAGTGTGCAAAAGCAACCTTTAAAGCAGGAAAGCTGCAGCACCAAGAAAACATCAGTCTGGGACAGGAATGTGATATAATGGAACTTAAGAAAGAGGGAGTGTATAAATATTTGGGAATTGATTGAGGATCAACAATAAAACATGAACAAATGCAAATAAAACTTAGTAAGGAATATTTTAGAAGACTTAAATTAATGCCAAATACAGCACTGACAACTATGAACAAAGTCCAGGCTATAAAAACATTTAATCTTTTTGTCCTAACTTACAGTTTTGGAGTGAGTGACTGGCCCCAAAAGCTGTTGGATAGGTTGGACAGGAAAACAAGAAGGATGCTTCATGTTCATCAAGTGATTTATAAAAATCAGTGCATACAAAGATTATATATTCCCTGTTCTGAATGATGTATGGGCTCCTCAAAATTGATTACATGTATGGATCTGCAGTCGTGGGACTGAGTACATAATCACTGACCTCACAAGACCCAAACATAGTGAAAGTTTTGAAACATGAGGAGAATAAGTCTAAGATGACTTCCTTGCTTAGTTTAGTAGAAGCATATCAGTGTCAAGCAAAAATGGAAATCAAACCGGAAGTAGTTAAAAATCAGGCAGCAACTGAATGTGCCAAAAAACAAAAGAAAGAATATTAGGTGAAGGATTGGATGAAAAGGCAAGGAATGTGGAAAATGCATAAATATAGTTGCGAGTATAGAAAACTTTTGAAAAAGCCTTTTGTTGATTAGGACTGAACACATAAATGGCTAAGGAGTGGTGAATTTAAACCAAAAGATGAAAGGTTAATATTAGACAAATGTAGGTTTTGTAAAACACAATTAGAAACAGTCTTACATCTTGTTGCTGGTTGTGATATACTAATGGCAGAGGGACTGTATACTGAAAGGTATAATAATGTGGCAAGATTGTTGTATTGGGGATTGTGCAAACATTATAATACTGAAGAAGCTGAAAAACACTGGAAACATGAGCCACAAAGCATCACAGAAAATGATGAGGCTTATATCACATGGGATTTCGCATTACCAACAGTTCAAAAAATAGATGCGTGAAAACCAGATATAGTAGTCCATGAAAAGAAGATAAAAGTAGCAATGACTATTGAAATTGCTACACACAGTGACTACAGTGTTTATGTACAGAGAGACACAAATTCATAAAATACCAGGATTTACAGGCAGAAATGAGGGCAATGTAGAAGAAGGATACCCAGACAGTTCCAGTAGTAGTAGGAGCAATGGGTCTTATAAAAAAGAATTCACAATCGTACTTAGATATGTTACCGATGCAATTGCAAAAAGAGTTATTACTGGGCACATTGTGGGTGCTGCAAAGAGCACTTCTGGCTAACATCAAAGATTGAAAATATTAATTTCATAAACTTTAATTATACTTTCATGTACAAATAGGATCCATTCCCATCATGACATTGGAAACCCAAAAGACTTGGAGAAATTAAAAAAAAAAAAAAAAAAAAACTGAGAGGGCTGATTCTGCACTATATAAAGGTAATTGTGTAGCTGAGGAACTTTTATATAATAGGAATACTGTTTGGATCCAGACAGATCATTAATGCTTAATACACTTTGAGAGGATTTATCTACTTTCTCAACTGCTATTTTGGCAAGGTATATTGCTATTTTTTACAGAGTGTTTTTTTTTTTTTTTGTTTAATATTATTGATGGATTGCAATGCCCAAAACAACCACTGTTTTATCTGTCTGCATTTTCTTTATGATTTACTCTGTGAGCATAATATATATATATGTGTGAGTGTGTGTGTGTGTGTGTGTGTGTGTGTGTGTGTGTCTGTGTGTGTGTGTGTGTGTGTGTGTGTGTGTATGTATATATATATATATATATATATGTACACACACACACACACACACACATATATATATATATATATATATATATATATATATATATATATATATATATATATATATATATATATAGTTATTTGTCCAAAGTTTGGCAAAGAATGCTACCCAACATAATTGTGTAGGTTTTTTCTTCAATTTTATTGCAAAAGAGTGTAGTATAACTTTGCAGCAAGGTTATGTAATTTACATGCGTAACCCAAGGAATATGATATTTACCCGGCTACCCTAGACACTGGTGGAGATAGCACTATAATATTTTTCTGCATTTCTACTTCTACATTGTGAGTTAGTACTGTTAATGCTGTGATGTATTACACAGTTAAACAACTGTTGTCCACTTTATAGAACTGATATAGTTATTATTTTATGAATTTTTCAAGAGGGGCTGTCTTATCTTGTGGGTAGTCACAGCGAGCATTACCTTTTCAGTTGTGTGCATGATGAATGCATACATTCATACATAACTGAGTTCACAGCCATCCTGTCTGTGTACTATAAAATTGATTTTATGTCTGTTTTCTGTTTCATCTCATACATGGATATGGCACCCAGACATCTGTACTCCACAAGCTGACATTCAGCGATGAGGTCATTATCCAGGCTTACCATCACCATGGATTTATTCTCTTAAAGATAGTCAGAGGTGACAAATCTGCCATAAACAGGTTATAGCAGCAAGTGGTCAATGATGTCAATGCTATTGGATGGCAAGGGAGAACTTCCTCTCAAATACCACATAAGGCAAGTGATATGATCAGCTCTGCCCACTGCAGGGCATCTGCAGTTGTCCAGGACAAAGTGGTAATGGAGGGTGGTCCTCCTACTGTACCACCACTGTCTGAAACATAGAAGTTCCTGTCCACAGTCAGAGAACCAGTAAGCTCAGGAAAAGGTATCACACAGAATCCTTGATATTGTTGCTGTTGTGGAGTGTCTCAAGCAGAACTTCCAGGTATACAAAACAAAAAAATGTAATGGTTATTCTATATATTTTTATATGCATATGTCTGATATACCACACTGCCACTACCACAATCAGCAGAACATGCTGGAGGGACAGGTTCATAACCCAGAGACTCCCCATGCTATGGAATAGACTTCCCATACATGTCAAGCTGAGCACCTCACTGACCCTCTTCAAGTGGAATCTTGATGAGAGGATGGGAAATAGAAAATTCACCCCGGGATCACTGCAGTAGCTCTACTCGACAGAGGCACTAGGAACTAAGGTCGGGTGGCATAAGGCAAGGGTAATTCTATGGGCTAGGCTTGTAAAGGCTCCAGGGCCATTAGCCTAGTACACACCTATGAACCTATGTCTGATATAGTTAGAGCAAGAGATAAGTGTGAGTTAGACAACACAATACAAGTGAGATGTTTGGGGAGGGGAAATTCACCTAGACTATACATTATTCTATGAGATGATTCTTAGGGAATTATTCTTTGCTTCTTGTTCCATTTGCATTGTGATACTTCTTAGCCTTCGTTCTTCTCCCTTTAGTACATATAGTGACATTTGGATTGCTGTCTGCAAGACCACCTACACATAGTAAATAAAATGTTTTATTATTATTAGTGTATATAAGGTACATTTAGGTCTAAATGAGACTAATGTTTGTATTTGTTTAGCATCTATTAAAGTTTAACATCCCTTTCTTATAGCAATGTTTTGACTTTTTCCACTCCCTACTTCTCTCTTTGTTGTGTTTTTTGCTTGTTAACATAGGGGATCCTGACAGTGTATGGTGGGAGCTCTTACCACCTAATGTCAGAGTCTCAGTAGGCTCTGATGATGATAGTGGCAATGAAGGAGGACAATCTGGGGGTTTCAGAAAGTCAGTCTGACACTGAGGTGGTGGCTTACATATCCCCTGCCCATATTTTGGACAAAGTCAGTATGCTTCTGCATATCCATGCCAAGTAGCCATGTCATATAGGACAGGTTATGGATGGCACAGTTGATCACGGAAATGTGATTAGTCCGGTTGCAGAGCAGGTTGATTCTTCCTTTAGCCATCATGAGGGTGAGATGCCACACAGCAGAGTTGGCAGAGGTGCTTGTAGTAGTCCTGCTGTCCACCCCCCCCTCCTGCTGCTAGTGTGTTATTGGGCGACACCAGATGTATGTGTAGGACTTTAATGAAAGCAAAGACATGTTCTTCCAGTGCCATAGAAGAGATAATGTGAGTACTAAATGCCATGCATTCTGGTGCATATTGGATATGGGTCCCTAAACTGTGTGGATGACTCCTTGAACAGGAAGAATGACACACTAGATCTGGAAGTGTCTGTGATAAAACATCTGCTGGGGGAGAGTGGCTTCCACATGGATGCCGAGCTACTACATCTTCTTCTGTTAGCTGATGTGGCCATACCAGATCCCACTAGTATGGTGGTACAACTTCCACTGCTCCATCAGTGATTGTGGTGTAAATGACCAGACATGGTAGACCATGAGGTCATAGTCCTGCTTGCAGTCATAATGAGATCTCATTCAGCAGACATCGCTCATGTTCAAGTAACACTCCAATGTCTAGCCAGGGCTGTGGAAGTAGCAGTGTGACTCCTGGCAGAAGTAATTATAGTGGTCAGGGTAATGATACTGGACTAGATCTGTCCTGCCATTATGTTGGAGTATTGTCAGTTCTGTCTGAGGGTGCTATCTCAGCCCTCCAATGTGCTGTCACCCCTAATGTGATTCAAATTCCAGACAGACCACAGTGTTGTGTTTGAGAAGAGGCAATACAAGAAAGCTTCAGTGCTATCCCTGTGTACACACTATTCAGTAGGCTTGCTGGGGAGTACAACACCACAACTATATCCAGTTGTTCATGAGCTGTACTGATATAAGATAGACAGAGATAGACACAAATGCAGGAATTATAGAAAGTTCAAGCCAGTTCATTGCCAATTCCTACCCAAGACAGTACCTTCCCCTTGAAGGGGAGCTAGGCCAGTTAAGCCCAAGGTAAATTTAAGAATACTCATCCTAAAGGAAGATAGTGTATCACACTGCTTTATCTGCATTGGAATCCATTCCAGAGGTAAGGGAGAATCTGAGTAATGCATTTGTCTCTCATAGGTTCATAGGTAGGTACTAGGCTATTGACCCTAGGGCCTATATAAGCCTAGCCAAATGGTACCCTGGCTTTTGCCACCCAAGAAAATTATTTTCCTGTGCCCCTGTCAAGCAGAGCCACAGAAGTGATTCCTGGGGTGAATTTTCTATCTCCCATCCAATCATCAAGATTCTTCTTGAAGAGTGCTAATGAGGACCTTTGTTTGATATAGATAGGTAGTTTGTTCCAGAGTACAGAAAGTCTCTGGGATAGGAATCTATCCCTCCAGCATGTTTTGTTTATTGTGGTGACAAGGTTTAGGTCCCTGGAGCATATAGCTCGGAGGGATTGGGATTTCTTTAAGTGGAGCATGTCCAACAGCTCTGGGTTTGACATAGCTTTGTATGTTAGGCAGAGATCACATCTGAGTAAGCGATATGCGACAGAGTAAAGCTGGAGTTTTTTTAGACAGTCTGCACAGGACATGTGTTTCAGGCTGGTGATCCTCTTTGTGAGGTATTTCTATGGCCTTTCCAGTTGCTGTAGATGTCTTATGAGGTACATACCAAAAGGAGCGTTGTACTCTATAATGGGTCTAATGAGTGATGAGTAGAGGGGAACAATGACCTCTTTTTTCCTGGATGAGAAACCTTTTGTGATGAAGTGTGCCATGTAGAAGGATTTCCTGACTACTGTGGTGATGTGATTATCAAAGGAGAGACTACTGTCCACCTGTGTCCTAAGGTCTCTTTTCACACTTTTGGTGTTAAGTAAACTACCACCTATGTGGTAGTTCATGGGTACAAAGTTTTTACCAAAAGGGATGACAATGCACTTTTTAGCATTGCGCTTGAGGCCATGGCTTTGACACCATGCATCTGTCTCAGTGAGGCCCTTTTGTAGGATGTCCACATCGTTAGGAGTTTTGATTATGGCTCCTAGTTTGCAGTCATCTGCAAACTTTGTTAGCCAAAGACCTCCTGCATTAGCCTGTACTTCAGAGAAGTAGATACCAAACAGGAGAGGGCCAAGGACTAAACCCTGTGGTCCTCCACTTGTCACTGGTCTGAAGTTGGATTTAGAGTCTGCTACTTTCACAGTGTGGGTTCTGTCAGTGAGCCAGTTGTCAACCCATCTTGTGACATAGGGATTTATACCTAGTTTAGTGAGTTTATCTATAATTCCAGAGTGGGGGATGGTGTTGAAAGCCTTGGTGAGATCTAGATAGGCTGTGTAGACAACCTTACCCTCATCTACGGCTTTGGTGACTGCTTCACAGAAGTCTATCAGGTTTAGGATACATGATCTGCCTTTTACAAACCCAAACTGGGTAGGGTCCAGAGTTTGGAGATTACCAATGTCATTGTTTATGAGTTCCATGATGATACGTTCCATAGCCTTGCAGACCAGGCTTGCCAGGCTAATGGGGCGGTAGTTCCTGGGGTCTGTGGTGGGTCCCCCTTTGTGGAGTGGGATAACCATTACTGTGCACCATTCAGTGGGCACAAAGCCTGAGGTGAGACTATGATTGAACATGGTACTTAGGTGTGGTGCCAGTTCATTCTGTAGTTCATGTAGAACGCAGCCTGGGATGTTGTCAGGTCCCATGGATGCTGTGTTCTTGGCTTTGGAGAGTGTGTCTTTTTACCTGTCCAGCCATGATTACAGGAACTTTGCATTCTTCCAGTATAGAGATGAGCCCTTTAGGGGGTGAGAGTGGGGTAAAGTTAGCACTGAACCTATCTGCCAGGATGTTGGCAATATCAGTTGGTTCTGTATATTTAGTGCCATTGTGCTGTAACTCAGAGCAGATATGAGTGTTGCCATTGAGATTCATGACATAGCTATAGAATGCTTTGTGGTTGTCTTTAGAATCAGTGGCAATTTTGTTTTCTTAACTAGCTTTGGAGGATTTTATGAGGGATCTCAGCTTCTTACTGAGGCTGACCACAGAGTTCCTCCAATTATGGGATTTTACTCTTTTTTGCAACAGTTTCTTTCTTCTTTTGTAAAGTTTGTTTATGGCAAGGTACCACCAGATTGTCTTCCTTTTTTTGGAGGATAGCATCTTGGTTCTGTTAGGGATTGCACAATCCATGCACTCGTGTAAGTGCTTCTAAAGTACATTTGTATAGGATTCAGCAGTCATACCTCTATTGTTCGTCAGCATGGGTGTCATGAAGTTTGCCATTTCTGTCTTAAGAAGCGTGAAGTTGGCGTTGGAGAAATTTTTATGGTGGTTTGCCTAATGGGGGGGTGGGATGTGGATGTCTAGGGTGATTAGCTTGCGGTTGGATGTGACCAACGAGGAATTGACCTCTGGTGTGGAACTCCAGTTGCCCATGTTGGTAATGACCAGGTCAAAGATATTGCTGCCCTTGGTGGGGATTTGGATAAGTTGATCCAAGGTGTTGAAATTTATAAATTCCAGAAAACGTTGTGCACAAGAGTTAGTACATGAGTAGTTTTCCCAGTTAATGGTGGGGTAGTTAAAATCGCCCATTATTAGGGTGTTAGGTTGTACCCTAATATTTTCCAGTGTATCAAGAAATGAGGAGTGGGAATCCTGGGGCATGGTGGGAGATCTGTAGCAAGCTACAATTTGGATTGTGGTCTTGCCTAGAGTTAGTTGCACTTGGATATTCTCAGATGCATTATGCTGAGCAACTAGCTTGGAGGTGTGGATATCCATTATAAATATGGACACGCCTCCCCTTTATAGGTTCATAGGTTCATACTAGGCTATCTGCCCTAGGGCATTTACAAGCCTAGCCAGAGTGTGTATGGCTGATGCCACCCTTTGAATTGAGTTTACTGTGCCCTTTTTTGGGGTTAGTTTACTGTGCCTCTGTCTAGTAGTGACACAGAAGTAATCCCCGGGGTAAACCTATGATCTCCCATCCACTCGTCAAGATTCATCTTGAAGAGAGACAGTGAGGGGCTCTGCATAACATGGACTGGGATTCTTTTCCAGAGCGAAGGGAGCCTCTGGGTTATGAATCTGTCCCTCCAGCATGTCCTATTTATTTCTGTGCTGAGGTTCAAGTCCCTCGAGCGTGTAGCTCTAAGGGATTTGGATTTTCTGAGGTGGAGCATATCCATTAAGTCCTGGTTTGACATAGCTTTATACATCAGGTATAGATCGCCTCTAAGTAGGCAGTATGCTACTGAGTAGAGCTGGAGTTTCTTTAACCGAGCAGCATATGGCATCTGTTTGAGTCCCTTGATCCTCTTTGTGAGATACTTTTGGGGTCTTTCTAGTTGCTGCAGGTGTCGGGTAAGGTACATCCCAAATGGGGCATTGTATTCTATTATGGGCCTTATGAGGGATGAATAAAGGGGCATTATGACCTCCCGTGATCTAGATGTGAATCTTTTCATGATAAGGTGGGCTATATAGAAGGTTTTTCTAACCATTTTGGCAATGTGGTTGTCAAAGGAGAGATTACTATCAACTTGGGTCCCCAGGTCCCTAATTACTTCTTCCGTACTTAATGGATTACCACCTATGTGGTAATTTGTGGGCACTTTGTTTTTGCCAAAGGGTATGACTATACACTTTTTGGCGTTTAGCTTTAGGCCGTGGATCTGGCATCAGTTATCCGTCTCTGTGAGACCCTTTTGGAGGATGCTTGTGTCAGCTGGAGAGTCAATTATGGTGCCCAATTTGCAGTCATCTGAGAACTTGGTCAGCCATAGTCCTCCCGTGTTAGCTTGTACCTCAGAAAAATATATACCAAACAAGAGAGGTCCCAGGACTGAGCCTTGTGGGACGCCACTTGTAGCTGGTTTTGAGTCTGACATGGCTAGAGCAATTCTGACCATGTGAGTTCTGCCTTTGAGCCAGTTTGCAACCCATCTTATGACATAGGGGTTTATATTTAAGCTGGAGAGCTTATCTATGATGCCCAAGTGGGGTATTCTGTCGAAGGCTTTTGTGAGGTCCAGGTAGGCTGTGTGGACTACCTTCCCTTCACTGATGGCCTTGGTGACTGTTTCAAAAAAGTTGAAAAGGTTCAAGAGGCAGGATCTGCCCTTAACAAAGCCGAATCGGGTAGGATCCAGTGTCTATAGGTCCCTAATGTCTTTGTTTATGAGTTCCATGATGATCCTCTCCATAGCTTTGCAGACCAGGCTAGTCAGGCTTATGTGTTTCAGTCCAGGTTAGGTGGCTGAAAGGTGTGATATGAATTATAGCCTGGTAATGCAGGGGTGCTCTCTGGAGCCTTGAACCAGGCATCTGTCACTGCACAGATGTTGATGTTTGCAATTTTAAGGAGTGCCTCGAGTGAGTGCATTTTGAGGTTTAGACTTCTAGCATTAAGTAGCATCACCCTCAGATTTTGCTTGCTTGTACCTGTTACAGTGGTGAATTTGTCATTTGAACCTTGCCTAAAAAGGCACTATAGGGGTGGCAAGAGCCTTAGCTAGTATCCAGAATCCCAAGAGTGACAGGTGCAGGCCGTCTCTAGCAAAGCATCATGGTTTGTCGATCATGTCATCCCAGGCAGACAGATACTGGATTCCCTTAGAATGACACCAGAAGCCTTGTCAATTGTTGAAGTCAATCATTTTGTCCTTGTACTGTGGTATCATTCTGGATGATGGAAGGATGCTACTCAGGGCTAGGGTCAGATCTGCATGGGCTACAAGATTGGAGAGCTCCTCCATGTCTCTTTTCATGTAGTCCAGGGAGGTACATCTCAGGTCATTCACACCAGCATGGACAATGTCATATTTGTACTTGTTGTGGAGTGACCTGGGTGCGTGCATTATGTGGTGGATTCTGGCAGCTGACAGTAACTTTCTCCTTGTTTAGCCTGGTGAGTGGAACATCAGTGTGCCTGACTATAGAGTCACCTATGACTAGAGTATTGGGTACGTTGTTATGCCTTATGGGCTGTGGTTGAGTGGTACACTGAGTTTGTGGGCTATGTGTCATTTGGGTTGTGTCGGGGGGTGGAGGTTGCTTGCTTTTCTGCTTTGGAGGTCCCTGTTGCTTGGGTAGATTGTTAATGAGAGTCTCCGTGAAACTCCACTTTGTTTTACTAATCTGCTGAAGCAGGTTTATATCCCTTGTTCTGGTATTTATGGAACTGTTTGATTTGTAAAGGATAAAGGAGATTGTGCTATACTTGGACCCTGACTGCACAAAAATAAGTTATAGGTCTTCTCAGAGATGCCTATAATACAGAAAAAGGGATATTTTCCTTAGCCTTTTCTGCTAGCTTAGAGATTTAAAGCCATCAACCCTCTTTGTGAGGTGGCCCTGGGTTCTTTTCAACTGTATAATATGTCTGGTGAGATACACAATACATTCCAAAGGAAGCATCGTATTATATAATTGGTCTGATCAGTGATGAATGCAATGGGATAGTAATATCATTAGATATGAATGATATTCCCTTAGTAATCAGCTAGGCTTAAGAGAAAGACTTTTTAACAGGCGTTGCTACGTGGTGATCAAAGGAGAGGGAATTATCAACCCAGGATCTCCGGTTTCTAAGTACATTTTCATTTTGCAGTATAGTATTGTCAGCACTTTTTCTTGGGGGAATGGTTTCTCTTCCAAATGTGATAATGTTGCTTTTCTTAGCTATTAGTTTAAGCCTATTTTCAATGCACCAGGTATTTTTAAGTGCTAGTTCCTGATGAAGAGTTCTATATCACAGGGGAATTTGACAGTGGCTCCCAATTTGCAGTCATCTGCAGACTCGGTTAGCCATATGTTTATCTTTTAGTGTGTAGGTCATAGAAGTAATTAATAAACAAAAGCAGCCCTTGAAATGTACCGTGCAAGACACCACTGGTCACCATCATGTTCTGTAGTGCTGCCCCTGTCACCTACACTATGCATTTTCTGTCTTTTAGCCAGTTTGCTATACAGTTTTAGCGATGTATTTAGTTTATTAATTATGCTAGCAAGGGGAATAATATCAAACACTTTGGCCAAACTGGGGTAGCATATGAATACAGTGAGACTGCTGTCTACAGCTTGTATTATCATTTTAAAGAAGTTTACTAGGTTGATTAAACCGGAACTATCTTTTACAAAAGAAAACTACTGTGGCTCTAGTCTGATGAGATTTTTTATGACTATATTAATTAAGTTTGTTGCATGTGTTCCATGGCATTACAAAACAGATTTCTCAGGCAGATGCATCTATAGTTTCCAGGGTCAGTAGTAGGGCTAGCCTTATGGAATGGCATCACTGGTACTATATGGCATACGTTTGGGAATGAGACTGTAGCCAACGCTTAGGCCAAATTGCTTATAGAGAAGTACCACTGGGGCATGTTTAATGCTATTTAACAAGCAGCCTGATATATTATCTAGTCCCATAGAGGAAGTGTTCTTAGTTTTGGACAGCACTTTTAGTGCATGTTTTTGAGTGATAGGGGGCATGAGATATACAGGGATTACAGGGCCTTGGACTGTCATCTCATGAATGAAATTTGCTCTAAATTTATTTGTTAGTATACTGGCAATGCCAGCCACGTCTGGTTCATACTTCATTGCTCGCATGAGTGCACTCATAAGCAAGAGCGCACACGCACACACACACACACACACACACACACACACACACACACACACACACACACACACACACACACACACACACACGCGCGCGCACACACACACACCATTACTTCCTAGAGCTGTCACTTTTCCCTATCTGTAGTGGTCACCACTTGAACTGTACATTATACTGCATTGAGTTCACATAAATGGATACATGGCTCTGTTCCAGAATTGCTTATTCTGAACTATCACAGCCAAGATGCAGTCCCTGCTAAGCAGATGATTTCTATGAATATGACTGACTGCAGCTCAGAATTTAAATTTCTCCCTAATATTTTCCATGAGCACTTACAATTCCTTAGAGGAACCTTTTTTTTTACCACAATTTTTATTGCAGGGTAGTTACATGTGTGACATGGCCTGCACTAATTGTGGATACCGAGAGATGGACACTTCCACAACAATTAGAGGGATAAACTCATCTGCACCTGATGGATTCATGTTTATTTTATATTATTTCTTTCTACTGTTGTCTCCAACCTAGTTTTGTCATTTTTAATATTAAAATAATTTTTCACAACAATTCTTCCTTCGAATCCAGTCAGTTTGTTAACATCTAACGTAGTTTACTGACAAAAGCAAGCATCATCATGCATTTTGAAGGACCAATAATATGACACAAAAAGGATTACTTAGCAGGGCTTCGAATAACTGTCACTTTTGCTGACAATGTGTTCTTGAAACATCAATTTAAGACAGCAATGCAGCTTTAGCATGTTGTTCCTTGATCTATTGAAAACGGTCATGAGGTAAAAAATAGTCCCATCAAACTTTAACAATCCTACTTTCTGTACTTTAACCTACATGCATACCTAAGTGGCTTTTTTTTTGTAAATCCTGTTTGTATATTAAGTTTAGCCTTTAAGCTTATTTTGACCTTGGTCATAGCTGGAAAAGGCCCTTGGAAGTGTTTACATATCCGGTTCTTAAATGAGATAAACATACACAAATATATCATAAATGCAAAATGTAGCTTATGACCTACATAAATATCATACAGATTAGTAAAATGATTTATTTAATGAAATCACAACCACAGATAAGGGAAATGAACAACATCCTTAAATATTAAAAACAATATAAAAGACCATATCAAACATCAATGATTTTCTGCAAATTTAACTTTCTTAGCTTGCACTCCATGTCAAACCAATCTTCTCAGAGTGAAGCTCCCTATCGATCTCAGTGTTCTACTTTAAAAATATCTTTTCAGAAAGCAGATTACACTTCACTCTGGGGACCAATAAAATATATTTTTCACAGTCTATAGTAGGAAGGAATCTTTGCTTTACATATGTGTACAATGGAGATTGCAGTGTTATGTCTCTAGGAGTGACCTCCATTTCCATAACATAATGGGATCACAACACTTTCTAGACATCATTTAACCCTATCAGGGTCCTTTAACTTTTCTAGCCTAGTTATTCTTTTGATCGTATGCCAACGTTTTATGGTGATAAGCACATCACAGCTCATTCTTTTCTTTCTTGTCTCTGTTGTACACGGATAAAACAACACCTAAACATCATGTCTTTTTCTGCTACAATGAACAGACATCAGTCAATATAAAGCATTAGGAAGATAAATCCAATTAAGCCTTTAGTTGCTTTCATGTCAGTTGTAACATAAATGCCCTATGGGGCTGCTTTTACCTGACAGTATTTTAATTCTCACTCACTTCATCAAAATCACGTTCTGCTAAGGTATGCTTATAGAACAAACGAGACCCCAAGGAAGGCAAATTGCTGTTTACTTGAAATTCTGCTAATGCTGAAGCTGATGACCCTTGAATGACATACAGACACTGTTAAGGTTTCATGGTTAATTATATAAACATATGTTTATTAAATATTATTTATAATTTACAGGACATGGCATATGAAAGCATCTCAGACTTTGCTTGCTCTACATAATCACTAATGCACTGTGTGGGAGGTCCAAAATGTTATTAAGTTATCTGGCAGCAATTCAAAGTCACTACAGCATGAAGTGAAGTTGTGACACATACAGCGATGAGGGTATGCATATGAATTTCTCACTGCCACCAATGCGAGCTAAATCATGGAGTACTTTAATGCTCTGCTGTTTACTTCATTTATTTAAAAATATAACATTTGTGTAAATACATTTTAGGCAACAAAATGATGCGATTGTAGAAATTCTGCAACATGTACTTATGGCTTCTTTAAAATGGAAGGTTATTGCAGAAAGAAAATCAAAATACTCAGATGACTGCTCTTAAGAGAACACACTCAGTAGCTGGATTATGACAAATAAGGATTGGCAGCAGCTTTTGGTATACTTACACTGCATGCTCTTTCAGCTGTTCTATGTGCTTCGATTGCTTTTATACATAGATCAAAAGTTTATCGCATGCTTGAAAATACATAACAAAATAGACTGAAAATTGTAATGAACAGACACAATGTACAGGGTTTGGTTCTCACCGTTGATCACTGTCTAGTTATTAGCTAGGTATATAGTAGTCTGTCGACTGATTACCTAATATTTATCTGTGATCCTATGAATCTGACAGAAATGAATATGTTAGCATAATTTGAAACTAACGATGGTTACTTTAAATATGTATTATCTCTAGTATAGTGTATGTAAAGTGTGACAGAAATAATAAACTGTCCCGGAAACTGAGACAGATTTATTCCCCAGCTATGATTGATGAATGCAACATAAACCTGCACTGAGGGACACCTCATCAGTCTGTAAATTGAACAATATGCTGGAACATAACCATAATGCTGTTCTCCATATCAGCTCATGTGTAGAGGTAGCATAGGGACTCTACAACACACACACACACACACACACACACACACACACACACACACACACACACACACACACACACACACACACACACACACACACACACACAAACACACACACACACACAGATACATACAGAGATGGTTTCCATACTTAACTCTCACAGACTTATCACCCAGACACAGACAGATTTAATAGTTACTGTGTTTACTGTGATTCATAAAATCCAGTTTAAGACGTAGAACCTAAAGAACACTACCACTATAAAACAAGTTTATCCTGAAGAGTTTGCCATTTATGCCTCTTTAGTATCTGTATGGTTCCAGATATTATTTGTTTGAAATGTGAGGAAATAATTTGGTCCTATCAAAAATCTTAGGTTCTATCTATCTGAAGATAGAGTGCAAACTTCTAGAGCCCCATTGGAGGGAATGAGTTAACTCTCAACGCTGAACCACTCCAGTCATGGTGGTGAACACAGTCATTTGGGATGAGAAGTCCCAGTGATATGCAACTGTCACAACCCCAGAATTCATCCACTCACAACCTTGCCTTCACCTTTATATCTTGTCTCATGAATCATTACCTCACTAGGATTCATGTCATCACAATGAAGGAAATTTTTGTAAGTGACAATACTGTGAAATGAAATTAATGACCCATAACATTTACAGCTTTTTGTAAGTGGCACCCTGTCCTGCACCCCATTCTGGTGAGATACCCACATTCCTCACAGACATATATACGTGGTCAGACAACGGTGGTGAAAACTGTGAACTCATTATTACATGAAGTGGCTTTCAGAGAAACTACTTCCGTGTATTAGTTATTGCTGAAACTGCCTTCATACATCTGTCTAGTTTCCACAAGATCATTGTTTGGATTCTTACATGTACATCAAATGTTTTTAACTTAATTTGAGGAATATAGAAGCACATTTATTTAGTAAAACCAAGGGACCAAATTGCATACATCAGCAACATTTCTAATCAGATGTTATCTGGTATATGGTCCTCTGTCTTCTCCATTTCAATAATACACATGTAGACAGTATTTACAAACTTCCCTAACCCCTCCAGTATCATTTCATTGACAAAACATTGAACACTGTTCATTGGCCAAGACAGAATCTGCATTGTTTGTCCTCAATCAGCTGGACTGCTGGACATTTCTAATATCTGGCATTCTGGAATTTGCTTTCTCAGGGAGACTGAGAAGCATGACCTGGTACTGCTGAGCACAACACTTACAGGTGTGAGTGTCTGATTACCTCTCTCTTTATATAAAATGAAGGAATATATTTTGCATGCATTGCAACTTTTCTCTGTATTTTCAATAAAATGAGCAGTCTCTGGAGACCATATTTCAAGTTTAAATAAAGGTTATTTACATGGACAAAAATTAAAACATTTTCTTTATAAAATGGGTAGTAATAGAACAAAATAAAAAGTCAAAAAGTCTGTTTAAACTAGTGCTCATATAATATTTGCATATATGCTCTTCTCAACATTTAGCAGCCTTTTGTTGACTAAACACAGACGTAATATTTCTGTGTAGAGACTTTCTCCCATGCTTTGCTTAGTAAAAGCAACAGTACTTAGAACAAGTACCAGTTATTACTCTTTGTCACACAAGCAGAGTAACTCAAGTAGTTTTGCCATAATGAGTGCAGGTAAAACTCAATAAACAGTTTCTATTGCTTTCAGTTCTTTAAGGATAGCTTCCGGACTTCAAACTTTCAGAACACTATCTATACTGCAGCTGTAGTCCTCATGAAGCCCCTCTGTAATCCTCTGTTAACCCAGAGGTCAAACATTTATTTCCTCAAGGGCACTTGCCCTGATAAAGCTCTAGTGGCAGCTGTTGTTCACTAGTTGCAGTGGAAGTAGTTTGCCTTCCTGCTTTAGACTCTGTGTTACACTCTCTTCTGAAATGCAGACGTCAGGAAAATTATCAAAAGAAAGAAAGGAATGTGTGCAGAAATAAGTGGGAGATAATAAAAGACAGACCAGACTGAGAATAAATACTGGTTGGCTAACAAAGCGGTAAAGAGAGCAGTTGCAATAGCAAAGAATAAGGAATGATAGGCACTGTAGCAGCTTTCTGGAAGGTGGATAAGCAGACAACAAAAATAAACTATGCTCACTACTAGCCTACTCACTAGGCCACAGGACATCAGACAGATGGAAGTAACTTCTGAATGAAGAAAGCCCCTTAGAAGCTGTATTGCCACAGACAAATATAATGATGAAAGAGGAGAAAGAGGACACAATAGAATCAGAGAAATAGCAGACTCAGATGAAGTCATGACAGGTAAGATCAATATGTTGGGTGAATGAATGATGTTTATGGGAAGGTAGGAACTGAATGAACTATGTAATATTTGACTGACAATGACTATATAGATTATACATGATGTTTGATGTTTGCAACTGAAAATATGTTAAAATGGTCTGTTTTCATTTATATAAATGTATGATTGCCTATATCATAAGTGATAACCCAATAAAGATGTTTCTTGTTTAAAAAAAATGTTGGGTGAGTAAGGGGTCAATGGCTCCAGGGGATACTCAGAGTAATATGGAGAGAAAACTGTATGGTCATTGGCTGGAGAATAAACATTCTAATGTCAGTATACAAGTAAAAAGGAAACATTCATAACTACTGGTAAAATAGATGTTTCAAACTACTGTTACAGTGCTTGAAAGTGCTGAATATGGTGATTGGTAAATGAGTGCACAGAGTAGCTCATAGGTTCATAGGTGTGTACTAGGCTAATGGCCCTGGAGCCTTTACAAGCCTAGCCCATAGGATTACCCTGACATTGTGCCACCCGACCTTAGTTCCCAGTGCATCTGTTGAATAGAGCTGCTGGAGTGATCCCCGGGGTGAATTTTCAATTGCCCATCCACTCATCATGATCTCTCTTGAAGAGGGCCAGTGAGGTGTTCTGCTTGACATGTATGGGAAGTCTACTCCATAGCATGGGCAGTCTTTGGGTTAAGAACCTGTCCCTTCAGCATGTTCTGTTAATTGTGGTAATAAGGTTGAGGTCTCTGGATCGTATGGTGTTGAGGGATTGGGATTTCTTTAGATGTAGCATTTCTAAAAGAGCTGGGTCAAAGAAGGCTTTGTAAGTCAAGCAAAGATCACCTCTAAGCAGGCGATATGAGACAGAGAATAGTTGGAGTTTTTTGAGTCTGTCCATATAGGACAAGTGTTTAAGGCCTAGGATCCTTTTTGTGAGATACTTCTGTAGCCTCTCCAGTTGTTGCAGGTGTCTAGTGAGGTACATGCCAAATGGGGCATTGTACTTGATGACTGGCCTAATAAGGGAAGAGTAGAGGGAGACAATGACCTCTTTCTTCCTGTATGCAAAACCCTAAGTAATGAGCTGTGCCACATAGAAAGACTTTCTGACCACAGTGGTAATGTGGTGGTCAAAAGAGAGGTTCCTCTCAACCTGTGTTCCCAGATCTCTTATAATGCCTTCTGTGTTCAGTGGACTACCATCGATGTGGTAATTCATGGGAACCGTATTTTTCCCAAAGGGGATGATGACACATTTTTTGGCATTGAGCTTAAAGCCATGGTTCTGACTCCAGTCATTGGTCTCAGTGATGCCTTTCTATAGGATGTCAACATCACTTGGGGAGTTAATAATAGCTCCCAACTTGCAGTCATCTGCAAACTTTGTCAGCCAGGGTCCCTTTGTGTTGGCCTGGACTTCAGAGAAGTTAATACCAAACAGGAGAGGACACAGGACTGAACCCTGTAGGACTCCACTCATGACTGGTCGGCAGTCTGACTTTGAGTCAGCTACTTTCACACTGTGGGTTCTATCTGTGAGCCAGTGTGCAACCCACCTAGAGATATAGGGGTTTATGCCTAGCTTAGGGAGTTTTTCTATGATTCCTGAGTAGGAAATTGTATCAAAGGCTTTGGCCAGATCACGGTAGGCTTTATGAACTACCTTGCCATTGTCCATAGCTCTGGTGATTGACTCAAAGAAATTGACCAGGTTGAACAGGCATGATCTACCCTTCACAAAACCAAACTGGTGGGATCCAGAGTTTGGAGATTCCCTATATCTTTGTTTATTAGGTCCATGATGATGCGTTCCATAGCTTTGCATATCAGACTCATCAGGCTAATGGGCAGATAGTTTCCAGGGTATGTAGTCCCTCTTCCTTTGTGGCGAGGGATGACTGTAACAGTGCACCACTCTGAAGGGACAAAGCCTGAGGTGAGGCTGTGACTGAACAGGGCACACAGGTGCAGTGCCAGTTCACTCTAAAGTTGATGTAGAATACAGCCAGGGCTATTGTCAGGTCCCAAAGAAACTGTATTCTTGGTCTTGGACAGTGCTATTTTAATCTATGCAGCAGTAATATTGGGTGCCTGGCAATCTACTGGTATTGTGATTGGTCCTTTGGGGGGGAGGGGTAAAGTTGGCACTGAATATGCCAACCAGTATATTGGCAATATCTGTTGGCTTGGTATAGGAGGTACCATTGTGCAGTAGCTCAGAGCAAATCTGGGTATTGTCGTGGAGATTTTTTACATAACTACTTAAGGCCTTGCGGTTGTCTTTACTATCTGCTGCAATTCTGTTTTCATAGCTAGCTTTAGAGGATTTGATGAGGGATCTCAACTTTTTGTTGAGGCTGATAAGGGAGTCTTTCCTGTCTTGGGAGTTCACCTTATTCTGCATCAGTTTGTTCTGTTCCTTTTGTTGTAGAGTTTGTTTATGGCAGGGGACCACCAGATTGGCTTCCTTTTTTTGTAGGAAAGCAATTTGGTTCTTTTGGTTATGGCGAGATCCATGCATTTGTGTACGTGTTCATACAGTGCACTGGTGTATGATTTGGTGGTTATGCAACTATTCTCCATTTACATGGGTGCTGTGAAGTTAGCCACCTCTGTTTTTAGGAGCCCAAAGTTACCTTTGGGGAAGTTTTTCATGGTGGTTACCTTTGCAGAGTGGGTGGGAGGGATATGTGAATTTCCAAGATGATTAGTTTGTGGTCGGATCTAACCTAGGGAGGAGATGACTAATGGTGTAGAGCAACAGTTGCCCATGTTAATAATGACCAGGTCAAGGATGTTGCTACCTCTAGTGGGGGAAAGAACGAGCTGGTCCAGGGAACTGGAATTAATGAATTCCAGGAAACGTTGGGCAAGTGTATTGGTACATGAGTAGTTTTCCCAGTTAATGGAGGGGTAGTTGCAGTCGCTCAGTATGAGTGTTAGGTCGGACCCTAATACTCTCCAGGGTGCTTAGGAACATGGAGTGTCAGTCTTGGGACATGCTTGGGGACCTATAGCAAGCTACGACCTGAATCACTGACTTACCCAATTACCAGAAGTATCTATGATGTATTATATTGGCCTACCAGTCTGGAGGTGTGCACATCCTTTATGAATATGGAAACACCACCGCCTTTTGAGCTTTGATCCATGTCCTGGGGCCCAAAGGTATGGAATGAGTTATAGCTTGGTAGTGCAGGTGTTTTTTCTGCTGCCTTGAATCAGGTCTCTGTTACAGCGCAAATGTCGATGTTCTCCATTTTAAGGAGTGATTCAAGCGAGTGCATTTTGAGATTTAGACTTCTAGCATTGAGCAGCATGACCTTCAGATTGCATTTGTTTGTAGATGTTACGGTGGTAATTTATTCTTTGGAGCACCACCTAAAAAAGGCACTATAGGGGTGGCAAGAGCCTTGGCCAGCGTCCAGAAGCCCAGGGGTGACAGATGCAGGCCATCTCTGGCAAAGCATTGAGGTCTGTCAATCATGTCATCCCAGGCAGACAGATACTGGATCCCCTTAGACTGACACCAGAAACATAGCCAATTGATGAAATTAATAATTTTCTGCTTGTACTGTGGTATCATTCTCGGTGATGGTAGGAGGTTGCTCAGGGCTAAGGTCTTACCCGCCTGGGCTACATAATGCAAAAGCTCCTCCATGTCTCTTTTCATGTACTCCAGGGAGAGACATCTCAGGACATTAATACCCACATGTACAATGATAGAGTCATATTTGTACCTGTTGTTAAGGGACCTGATTGTGTGAGTTATGTGGCGGATCCTGGCACCTGACAGACAGATGACTGTTACATCCTCTTTATTCCATCTAGTGAGTGGAACATCAGTTTGCCTCACTATTGAGTCACCTATGACTATTGTGTTGGGCATGTTGTATTGCCTTAGGGGCTTTGGTTGAGTGGCACACTGTTTAGAAGAGTTATGTGTCTCATGATTAGTATTATGTTGTGTCAGTCGAGTGTGTTTCTGGCTTGGAGGTCTCTGCTATTTGGGTAGATTTTTACTGAGAGCCTCCGCAAAAGTGGGTGTGTGGTTTGTGTTTTGATGTGAATGCAGTGCTGTTGTGTGTTCTGGAGGGCTATGTGTTCCATGTGGTCTGGTGCAAGTGTTGACCTTCTCCTGTTGACCAGCTATCCTGGTCTTGGCTGGAGAGTATGTGGCTTCCAATTTGTATATATATATATGTGCATCTCTCGCAAGTCTTAACATAAAATGGAAGTTGAGAAGTTCAGATTCAAATAAGAAAGCAGCAAAAATAACCCAGTGTTGGTAGCGATAGATTTAACTGAAAGAAGCTAGATATAAGGAAAGAGTTCAACTGGGCATTCCTATTCTTGGTGAAAGCATATGATATTGTCCCAAGAAAGCTTATTTGTGCAGTACTGCAAAGATTACAAATCCTGGAAACATTGGTAGAATTATTGCAGGCTATGTAGAAGGAACCAGTGGCACAAGTAAGAACTATGTTCAGACTCAGAGAGGAGTTCCAATTGGGACTGGGTGTGCAACATGGTTCATCTCTGACATTACAGGGTGTTATATTGGTGATGGATTACATAAGCAAACAGATCAGAGGGGACATATCAACAAAGCTGCTATATCCAGACTCCGAGGAAGGTCTTCAGCAAATGTTAGGAAAAGGAATGAAAACTTATAGGCATATAGGTTCATAGGTAGGTACTAGGCTATTGGCCCTGGGGCCTATACAAGCCCAGCCAAAAAGGTACCCTGGCTTTTGCCACCCAAGAAAATTATTTTCCTGTGCCACTGTCGAGCAGATCCACAGAGGTAATCCCCGGGGTGAATTTCCTATTTCCCATCCAATCATCAAGATTTTTCTTGAAGAGTGCTAATGAGGAGCTTTGTTTGATATAGATAGGTAGTTTATTCCAGAGTATGGGAAGTCTCTGGGACAGGAATCTATCCCTCCAGCATGTTCTGTTTATTGTGGTGACAAGGTTTAGGTCCCTAGAGCATGTAGCTCGGAGGGATTGAGATTTCTTTAAGTGGATCATGTCCAACAGCTCTGGGTTTGACATAGCTTTGCATGTTAGGCAGAGATCACCTCTGAGTAGGCGATATGCGATGGAGTAAAGCTGGAGTTTTTTGAGATGGTCTGCATAGGGCATCTGTTTGAGGCTGGAAATTCTCAACATGGGATGAAACTGAGAACAAACAAGACAGCTGTCATAGCTGCAAATGAAGAAAATCAGAACAAGCTGAAAACTGAGATAGAAGTGAACATAGTGGAAAAGGTTAAAAGCTTCAAGTATGTGAGAATGTTGGTTGAGGAAAAGAAAGTCTGAATGAGGAGGTCAAAGCTAAAATCAGAGGGCTGCTGCCAATAGCCAGAAAGTGTCAGGGATACTGGTGACAGAAGAATGTCAAAGAATCAGAAAAGGATGGTGTGCAAAACAGTGGTATAACCAGTATTACTGTATGATACAAAAATCTGGACAGTGAAGATAGAGCAGTTGAGGGAGCTAGTGGTGATGAAGTGCCTTAGATGGGTGGTAGAGAGCACACTGTGAAACAGAATAAGGAAATGAAAGCAGAAACCAAAGTAGCTCCAACTGAAGAGAAGGTGAAGGAGACTCGAGATTATTATGGTTCGGGCACATTGGCAGGAAAGCAGCAGTCCATCTGCTGATAAAGATTTGGGAGAGACATGAAGACGGCAAGAGGAAGCAAGGACATCCAGCAAAGAGATGGCTGGATTGCATAAGAGACAATCTCAGATAGTCGGCCAAAAGTAGAGAGGAGAGTGGCATTCAATCAAGATAGGTGGCAGCTACTTGCATGACACCGCATTCCAATAAAAAATGGGAAAAAGGGCGTTGATGATGAACAAGACCTTTATTTCAGGTACAAGAAGGATACAAATACTAGACGAACACAACCTTTTCAAGAATTAACAAATATTTGATTATTAACATGAACACAGTTATTTTGAGATACATTAATTATGATACTACGGGAAGAAAAAGAAAGCGAGGGAGAAAGTTTTAAGTATGTAAAAATTTTTTTCACAAATTTGAAAATGTAGGACAGCAACAGAAATATACTCATATGAATGGAAATATAACGACAAAAACTGTTTTTTTTATATTCTCAGAGAAATTAAAGGTTGCTAATACTGGCATTTTGTGGATTTTCTGGTCACGTAAGAGTTTGAACTGTTTTGCAACAAACAGTTTATTGTTTAAGAAGGAAAGGGATGCAAGATCTTAACTAGGCACTGCTCAAAATTATAGGTGTTACAGGATGTAAGGTAGGTCTTTATATATAAGACATTTACAAATGAGAAACTTGTATATTTTTTTTTTATTGCAGCAGTTGGATTACAAAAGAAAAACATAAGGTTATGTATCTTAGCACACAATGTTTGTAGCATACAGTTAAAAAAACTTTATGAGGAAGGATGACATATTCGAGGAAGGTAATAATGAGAAGCAATCATACAGCAAAAATTAATATTTATGTTAAATGAAACAAATACTAGGCAAAAATATGTTGTTAAAACTAGAAAGGCAGACATTACTCTTATTTCAAGTAAGCAAATAAAGTATAACAAAACTATGGTAAGTGAGGTACAGAATGAGAAAGATACAATAAGCAATATGCAAGTAGAAATAATCTAAGCTGTAGAATCTATATTTTGAAGCTAAGTGCACATAGAAACAGATTATACAGTAAGCAGAATGTGTTTTAAAGAAACAATGGACATAGTAAGTAGTGAAATTATTACTGAAAAAGTTCAAAAAAGCACAATGACAGGATTAATTTATTCTGTACCAGGAAAGATGGCATAGATAATACAATTTAGAGAAAAATGAGAAAGGAAGAATTGATTAATTATTATTAATGTTATTATTATTATTATTATTATTATTACGTAAAATATGAGTGGGTGAATCAAGGCACAAAATCAAAAGAATAATGTAGAGGTATTCTTAAAGCTGATAGTAGGGTGATAAGACTATTAAGTAACTGGAGACCTATATTAATATGTAATGTGGATTACCAAGTATCCATGATGAGTTTTCAAATAAGGCTTAATAATGTCATACAAAAAGGAATTAGTGATGGAATACATGGGATAATAGGCAAAACTGAATGAAACCTAGGCAAAAGATAAACTGGTTGCATGTGACATTGAAAAGGCATATGATAATACACGTTATATTCAATTAAGGAACAGTTGACAACAGTATAATATTCAAGATATAACATTTTTATTATTTTTATATTTATGAAAATGCAGCAACAAATATGTCAGTAAATGGTTGGTTAAGCAGACAGACTAAATTTAATGTGTGTTGTGTTATATACACCAAATGCATAGTTTACCTTTTAGTTTGGCAACAAATCTTGTTAATGAAAAAACTACAAATTCATAATTGTGAGGCAGGTTTGATTTATAGGCACTTAGTGAATTGTTTTATAATGATATGTTATACAGATGATGTTGTTATAATGGTTAGAAACAAGGTTTTGTTAGGTGTTGTCTTCAAGAATGTGAGTTTTCTTCTGAATATGATTGGATTAGATTTATAAGGGAAGAAAAATTAAAGAATTTAGATAAATAATGAAAACATGTAGTGTATATTTTACTAGGCAGGGCAATGGGGTGTTATGCATTAACTAGTGAGACAGGCAGTTTATACCAGGAAAACAGAATGGTTTAATAGAATATATAAATTATTTAATTTTTGCATGGAAATCATATGACTTATCTTGTCAGGAAAAGGTTAACTTAACACATTTTGCAATATTAGAAAAGTTAAACTATTTCAGTAGAATATGCAAGTTTCCTGGAAGGACTGAACATGATTTTTTATGCGCTGTTTTTCATGCAATTTGGTGTTCTAGATTAAATCCTGTAAAAAGAAGTACAGTGTGAAATGCAAAAGACAGAGGGGATTGAATTTAACACATATAGTAATTTTTTGATCTCACTGAATTTATTTTGGGTATTGAAAGTTATGCAAAGTTAAAAAATGTTGTGAATAAAGTATTTAGTACAAAATATGGACAGGAAATCAATACAGTTCAGGAGTGAAGAGAGATGAAAACATTGATAGAAGTGCTACTAAATAAATGAATAAAATAAAAGCATGTAAAAATGTCACATAATGGAAGTTATAAAAATAGGAAAATATGACATTAAAACATTATGGATAAATGTTAAAAGGTATGGGATAGAAAGTGAAATTAAAGAAGCTATAATTAGTAAGAAAAAGACTATTAACAATTATTAAGGAATCTGAATATTTTTTTGTGGAAACTGATAATTAATTATCATCCAGTAAAGTCAAACATAAAGTAGAAGCAGTTGTCGGAAAGGTTATGTTATGTGTGTGACAAGGGAGCATTATTGGGGGTGGACAAAGCCTTAGCCAGTATTCAAGAACCTAGAGGGGAAAGGTGCAGTCCATCCTTCGTAAAGCAATGTGGTCTGTTGACTATGTCCTCCCAAGCTGACAAACATTGGATCCCCTTAAAATGACAGCAGAAAGATAGCCAGTTGATGAAATCAATTATTTTTTGCTCATACTGTGGCATCACCCTCAGCGATGGTAATAGGCGGCTCAATGCCAGGCTCAAACCAGCCTGAGCCTCATAGTCTAAAAGCTGCATAAAGTCTCTCTTCATATAGTCTAGGGAGTTACTTATCAGACCATTTATACCTACATGGACTAAGATGGAATCCTAATGGTAGCTGTGGCATAATGACTTGAGTACATGGGTGATTTGGCAGATCCTGGCTACAGATAAGCAACTAACAGTTCTCTTCTTCTTGTTCAGCCTGGTTAGAGAGGCATCAATATAGCTTACAATGGAGTTCCCAATGATGAGAGACTTAGGAAGTGGATTTGCTTGTCCTAGAGGCTTAGAGTCAGGGGCTCCACTAACAGTGGTGTTGCTTTTTCTAAGTGCCTTTGAACCTGCGCTATCACAGTGGGCAATATAGGTGAACTTTGTTGTTTAGGAAAATTGCTTTTAAGTGCCTCAGCGTGTGTGTGTGTGTGTGCGTGTGTGTGTGTGTGTGTGTGTGTGTGTGTGTGTGTGTGTGTGTGTGTGTGTGTGTGTGTGTGTGTGTGTGTGTGTGTGTGTGTGTGTGTGTGCGTGTGTGTGTGTGTGTGTGTGTGTGTGTGTGTGTATATATCTGTGCGTTATGAGCTACCTAAACTAAAAAATATTTTGATAAAATGATAAATCAATCAGAAAATAAATCAGTACCTACAAATTTAATTTTAGAATGGATAATAATAGGGTAGAGACTACTAGATGATTTAGGGTATGGCATAAAATGAAATTAGATGAAGTTAATTGAAGAATGGGAAATAATTACACCACCAGCAAGTAATTTTGAAGCAAGTTGTGAACCTAAACATGAAAGGATTTAGGCAAATAAAGGGTAATAGAAGGAGAGGTAAGAAATGCGGGATTAATGGCAGAGTGGAAGAAAAACAGGAAAGGGAAAAATCATTTAGTGAAAAGTAATAATTTTAAGGAGCATGCTCCAATTAAAGTGAAGAGTAAGAGTATGGCTATGAAGAGCAATGTGAAACAAACAATGTAAAAACAAGGTGGTGATATGAGTGGGATAATATATAAGAAAACTTAAAGAAACTGGCTTGAGGGGACAATATAAGAAAGAAAGAACAGTGTAATAAAATGGTGGCACTTGTTTGATTTCAGAATGAGCTCCTCCTTCTTATGGCAGAGCCAAAACTGCAAAGACAGAATGAGGTAACAAATGCAGGAAAAGAGAGATAGGACTAAAATCAAAATAAATAAACAATCACATTAAGATATCACTGCACTACACAATGAGGAATGACTGTTATGAAACAACTATGCAAGAGAAAGTAATTTATTTATTGTTATTTATTTATTGACATTTGTTGACCAGGAAAGTCCATTGGATCAAAAAATCCATTTTCAGTGGAGGCCTGGGGAGATAAGCTCCAAAAATACAGTAAACAGTAAATAAAGTTAATAGAACTTAAACAATTAACAAAGATTGATACATAGTAGCAAATTTTGGCAGTTTAGACAAACAGTATATAACAGGAGGCAAAAAGAAGGTCATAATGATGCAACATATGGTATATCTTGAGGTCTGTCATAAAGAAATGAAGTAGAACATTGTCAGAGAAGTAGACATAGGTCACGAAATTAGCAAGGATAGATGTTCAAAAGAGCCTACAGTGCTCAGGATGAGAAGTAACTCATGGTGCTCGGGATGACCAGTAGTCCATGGTGCTTGAGATGAGCAGTAGTTAATGGTGCTCGGTATGAGCAGTAGCCCATGGTGCTCAGGATGAGAAGTAGTCTATGGTGCTCAGGATGAGCAGTAGCCCATGGTGCTTTGGATGAGAAGTAGCCCATGGTGCTTGGGATAAGCAGTAGCCCATTATGGTTGGGATAGGGAGCAGCCCATGGTGCTTGGGATGAGAAGTAGCCCATGGTGCTCAGGATGAGAAGTAGCCTGTGGTGCTCAGAATGAGAAGTATCCCCATGCTACCTGACAATACTTTTCAGTGCAGCAGCTAACTTCATAGCATTCCCTACCAAGTAGCTACAGTAGATGCACCATAAGAAATGCGGTATAATAGTAAGCTATGTTAAACAATAACAGTAAATGCAGCAGGAATGACAACTGTAGTTCATGAATACTAAACAAGAGCTCTAAGAACCACGAATGGTACACAGAGGAAAAGACAGACAATAAAAAACAAGCTTAAGTGTACCTTCACAGCTGAGAAACCGTTAAAACCAAAATTGAATGAAAAATAAAAAAATGTATAGATAAAAACAAATAAATGGAGCGAGAGCTAACAAAACCTGCTAAGTGCTTTTGGCATATAGCCTTCTTCAGACCGTGACTTCCTGTAGCCTTCTCTTCTTATTTAAAAGAACATCAAAAATCAGATCATATAATTACAGGGCACACCTTCTGATTGACCCAATAGAACAAAATCATAAGTTATCCTATCAGGGCAACACTTTCTGAAGCTCAACCAATAGGCAGCAAGCCTTCAAAGATCCATTTACATATCTAAGCCAGACCTATATTGGCAAACCTTCTGATTGACCCAACGGGACAAAGTCAGTGTTTACCCTATTAGGGCAGCATTTTCTGAGGTACAACCAATAGTCAACTAGACATCTAAAAATCATTTACGTATCTAAGCCAGACCTATGCTGGCAACACCTTCTGATTGATCAAATGAAATAAAATCACTATTTGCCCTATAAGGGCAGCACTTTCTGGGACTCAACTAATGGGCAGCAAACCATCTGAGACTAATTTACATATCTAAGCCAGATCTATATTGACTTTTTTTTCACTTGTAGTATACTGTCCAGCTAAAATATGACATATGTCCTATATAAAAAAAATATATATATATATATATATATATATATATATATATATATATATATATAAAACATAAATAAAATTTATGCAAAAAGGCAACACTCTGTATGCGCAAGCAGATTGTGTTAACTGCATGCAATGACTTCATAGTAGGGAGTAAATACAATATCCTATACTGATCATTTCAAAGCCTTGTCTTTTTACTTGGTATTATATAGACGTTTGAGAGGTGATCTTTGCCTGGCATAAAAAACATCTCTGGACCCTGTTTTGATGAATCTTTTGCACATCTGCAAAACAAACAGCATCAGAACTACTGCACTAGCTAACATGAACCTAAATTTTGCTAGCAACATAAATAAGACATGTTAGAGAGACAGATATGTTTCTCTGAGAATCTTATTTTCTTGAACAGGCTCTACATCCGTGTGAAGCATCTTTCCTATAGTTTTGTAAGCACAACTTGGACCAATGGATAGGGACGTGGAAATCCATCCCTTTTCTGGCTCCTACATCTATGGTGGACAGAGATAGTCAGCAAATCATTACTGATAAATGAAACATAAATCAAATCTGCAGGTCACATTTGGGTTGCACAGCTAAGCATTTAATGACCCCAGTAGTCATTAGCCTAGTGTAGACCTATTTACCTATAAAGTTCACATAGCTGAACATATATAAGATTTTTGCTTACTCTTAGTTGCACTGAATGAGAAACTGAAATTCAAAGTAACAGAACTGTTATTTTTATTCTCCAGGAAATCCAGACTAATTTTTTTACATTGTTACTCATTCTTACTTTTTTCGCTGTATACCCAGACATTATGTTTATTTTTGTTTGTTACAATGCATCTTCTGTAGTTTTCCTGACATTCGGTACCTTTGCATCACAACATTTGCCTCGTCATCATTTAGCCGTTTATAGTCTCCAACTTGAATGTGATATTTGGTAAGCACATATTTCACTTTTATGATGTTACATTAGGAGGAGATTTAGATTTCAGTTTACTGTTGCTTCCTCCACAGATACCTCCTTTACTTTTGGTAATGTGGTCTTCACTATATGTTGGCCAAGTGCACTTGCTAACATGAACTCTTAGAAAGTAAAATGCAAGTTCCAAACTTCTGTGACTTATCTAAATAATTATTTGCAATGGAGTAGGAAACACACACGCACAGTTATTGCCTCACAGTCAAATAATACATACCATGAAGGACTATGAGTGTAGCTTTCTCGATCTCTTTAGTTTTGAAACTGCAGTCTTTACTACTTTATGACACAGCTTTTATATATAAAACTGCAGTCTGTGTCTTGTTTCATTCTTTCATACTTTTTTCACTAGAGGAAATTGACGATCTACCAATTTTTTCATGAGATGATATCAAACATTAATAAACTACACTTGATTAAATCCTTTTGCCCTTCAGAATCTATTGTAGTACCATGCCAATCATGTTCACAAAATACTGCCAATCTCTGTAAAACTTTTTATCATTTGAACACTTTTATGACATATTCATTGAGTTGTTATAATGCTGCACAAGTTATGTCTGACTCAGCTGTAGATGTGTAATAACGTTTATATCACATAAAACAAAAACATACACCATGAAAAAAATCAGCATCAGTAATGCTATGTGCATTTTCAAAACGGAACTTGTATTAATTCAACTTTTTCCCCCCAAACGTGATATATGTGCTTGTTTTATGGCTGCAAAAACTTAAAGAAAAGCAGAAATGTTAAAATGAAAATAACTTCCCTTTTCTCCAACTTATGTGACATCAGGGGCTGCACTACAAGACATGAAACAAAGCATCACCTGAAGTACTACAATATCAATAGCATCATCGTGAAGACAGCTGGGCCGTGGGGGGGGGGGGCACTCTATATTCATTTATGAACATGGCTTGGTTCTTTGTGGGGATGACCCGGTATGCTTATTATTTATAACTAAAGTATAATTTCATTTTTGCAGAGGATGTAATCAAGATCCCAGGTCAGATCTGACTTTAGCTGTGGCACATACCATAATAGTATATATCAAAATGTGGCATACCATTTAGACAGGTAGTGTCACTTGGTAGTGGGCTAGCATATATTGCAGCAGGAAATATGACTTGTTTGTTAGTGATACTAAAAGTCACTAGAGATATCCTGAAAAAATGTATTACTCAAAAGAATATCAGTCCCAAAATGTGCAATGGGTCCAACAAGAAATACTACTAAATATGTAGAGAAACAATGGAGAAAAGCCAAGCTACTAGCAGGCTTCTGGGATTCACCATAATGGATAACATTAACCAGTTTAGCCTTGAATCTGATGCAAAGATTAGAAATCACTGCACAGCAGGTGAATACAGACTGAAGCCTGTCTTAAAAGCAGTCTTACCTGTAATACCATTTCAGCATAGCATCCTTTGTCACACTGAGCAATGTAAGATTATGCTATAGAGTAAAATGCTTCTCTAGATATATGGAATAGCAAATATATTATAAGTTTATTAAAGACCTCTACAGTAAAAGTCATTAGCAATATTAATAAACATGCATTGGAAAAACATCTGTCACAGAATTTGAAGACAACTTTGATGTTTAACTGAATGTATAAAGAGTTATGCTTTTTAAGAAAGCACTTTGCCTAAAGAAAATAGACCCAGTAATCTGTAATTGTTATGTTCATATGGATGCTTCGAATTCATAGCCGTATGACATGCTCTACTGTTCTTTGTTATATTAAACTGAGCTGGTGCCATGTCATAAAGACATCTTTTGCACCCACCAGTCATTTGTTTAAATACTTTTTGTTAAAATTTTAAAGCAATAATTACATGCAAAGAGAAAATAACAATATATATTTATTCCCATTTAACTACTACAGTAGAAACAAGTCCATTGAGAATAAACAGGGAGAAAAATGCCATGTGAAAACCTATGAAAAATGATAAGGTGTAGTACCTCTTAAACCTGCCCTTGTGTTACCTTCCCAGTGCAGCCAGGGCAATATGTCTTATAGCTCTGGGGTTAGGAATGCGGCATCTGGCTGAGTGGCAGGGGTTCTTTTAAACAAGTGCAGCCCTGGTGATGTAGGATTTTAAGTATCATTCCAGTTTGGAGAATACAGAATAGTACAAGGTGAATATACAGCAATATTGCATTAAGGAGTCTAGCTGCAGAGTTGTGCACCCAGAACAAATGTACAAATAGCTCATAACCTTACAATGCTAGGCATAATGTAGAAAATACAAAACTAAGAATAAATCCAAAGCTCATCTAATTAACAAATAAATAGAAATACAATAAAAAGTGTTAAGCCTTTCTGGTTGGACTTCATTAGAACATTACAGCAAGAGGACCACACATTACTTCTACTTACATGCACTTAGACATAGGATGGGATGTCTTTAACTCAACAAGATAGCGTGCTAGTTGCCTTAGCTATAACTGAGTTTTTATGAATGCAAATTCAATTCCTTAAGTCCTTCTATGAGATTTCAACATAATATTAGAAAAACAAATAATAATGTAGATAAACAAAGGCAAATTCCACTCTAGAAAATGTCCACAAGGGAAAATACAGTGTTAATAAGTGCTTGTGTCAGTGGCTTAGATGGCTAAAACCCTGACACAGCCCAGGTGACCTGAGTTTGGATAGCAGCTGATATACTTGATGTCATACACAGAAACAGTGAGTGTGCTTCATAAAACAAGCTTGCCCACCAGTCATTTGTTCAAAAGATGTTAAAAATTCAGAGCAATAATTAATTGCAAGCAGAAAATAACAATATTTATTTATTTATTCAGATTTGGCTGCTAGAAATATTCTAATTAAAAAATAATTTAAAAATAATGAAATGCATTAATTAAAATGCATTACTTTATCCTTTGGGAATCATCTACCTCAGGGAACCACAACATTGACAAAATGCCCCTAAGAGTTAAGCCAGCTGTTTGGTATTTGAAACTTATGTTCATAGGTAGGTACTAGGCCTGCCCAAGGGCATTTATAAGCCTAGCCAGAGTGTGCAGCTTTCGCTGCCCCATTGATTAATTAACTGAGCCTCTATCAAGAAGAGCCAATGAAGTGATCCCAGGGGTGTATTTCTGTTACCCACCCACGCATCAAGGTTTCTCTTGAAGAGTGTTAGTGAGAGACTCTGCCTAATGTAGTTAGGACTTTTGTTCCAAAGCATGGGGAGTCTCTGTGACAGGAATCTATCCCTCTGGCATGTTCTATTTATTGTTGTGGTGAGGTTTAGCTCACTAGACCGCGTGGCTCGCAGTGACTTGGATTTCTTTAGGTGGAGCATGTCCATCAATTCTGAGTTAGACATGGCTTTGTAAGTCAGGCAGAGATCACCACTGAGTAAGTGATATGCCACTGAGTACAGCCGGAGTTTTTCCAGTTGGGCTGCATAGGACATATGTTTGAGGCCAGTAATCCTCTTGTTGAGGTACTTTTGTGGTATTTCCAGCTGTTGGAAGTGTCTTGTGAGGTACATCCCAAATGGGGCATTGTACTCTATGATGGATCTGATGAGTGACGAGTAGAGGGGCACTATAATCTCTTTATTTCCAGATGCGAACCCTTTAGTAATTAGATGGGCTACATAGAAGGATTTCCTAACTACTTTGGCAATATGATTGTCAAAGGAGAGATTACTATCTACCTGGGTCCCCAGATCTCTTATTACCTCTTCTGTATTAAGGGGGCTGCCACCTATATGATAATTCATGGGTGTTTTGTTTTTCCCAAACGGGATAACTATGCATTTTTTTGGCATTTAGCTTGAGACCATGACTTTGACACCAGGTGTCCGTCTCAGTAAGACCCTTTTGGAGAATGTCCATGTCAGCCGGAGAGTAAATTATGGCTCCCAGTTTGCAGTCATCAGTGAACTTGGTTAACCATAGTCCTCATGTGTTTTCCTGTACTTCTGAGAAGTATATGCTGAACAGTAGGGGTCCCAGGACCGAGCCTTGTGGGACACCACTTGTGACTGGTTTAGAGTTGGACCTGGAGCCCACTATTCTTACCAAATGAGTTCTGTCTATAAGCCAGTTGGCAGCCCATCACGTGATGTAGGGGTTTATGTTTAGGCTGGTGAGTTTTTCTATAATTCCCGAGTGGAGAATAGTGTCAAAAGCCTTGGCGAGGTCAAGGTAAGCTGTGTGAACCACCTTACTCTCATCTATGGCCTTGGTGACTGTCTCGAAGAAGTCAACCAGGTTTAGTAGGCATGATGTGCCCTTAACAAAGCTGAACTGGGTTGGGTCAAGTGTTTGGAGATTCCCAATGTCTTTGTTAATGAGTTCCATGATGATGCGTTCCATAGCCTTGCAGACCAGGCTAGTCAGGCTTATGGGGCGATAGTTACCAGGGTCAGCTGTGGTCCCTCCTTTGTGGAGAGGAATAAGCACTGTTGTGCACCATTCTATGGGCACGTAGCCTGTGGAGAGGCTGAGGCTGAACAGTGTGTTTAGGTGTGGGGGGGTTAGTTCATTCTATATTCCATGCAAGACGCAGCCTGGGACACCATCTGGCCTCATTGACGCTGTGCTTTTAGCTTTGAAAGGGCTGTTTTCACCTGTGCATCTGTGATTTCTGGGACACTACACTTTTCCGGTATTGTTGTGTACCCTTTTGGGGGTGAGAGGGTGGTGACGTTTGCACTGAATCTATCTGCCAGGATGTTGGCAATATCAGTAGGTTCAGTATATTTTGTGATATTTTGCACAAGCTCAGAGCATATCTGCGAGTTGCCACTTAGATTCTTGACATAGCTAAAGAAGTCTTTGTGGTTATCTTTTGAATCCTTGGCTATTTTTCTTTCAAAGCTAGCCTTGTATTATTTTATGAGGGACCTTAGTTTCTTACTGATACTGATCAGGGATGTCTTTCCTTTTGGGATTTGCTTTTTTTCTGAACTAGTTTCCTCCTTCTATTGTATAGCCTGTTTATGGCAGGCATTCACTAGACTAGTTTCCTTCTCTTAGGGGAGTGAGTCTTGGATTTGCTAGGGATGGCACAATCCATGCATCCTTGTAGGTGCTCATAGAGTGCATTTGCAAAGGTTCCTGCATCTTGGACACTGTTATCCTTTAGGGTGGGGGTTGTGAAACTTACCACCTCTGTCTTAAGTAAGGTGAAGTTTGCTATAGAAAAGTTTTTCATTGTGGATTCCCTGGTTGGGGGTGGTGGTGTGGTGTGGACATCCAGAGTGATTAGTTTATGGTCTGATCTAATCAGTGACTGGTTGACCTCCAGTGCGGAACACCTGTTGCCCATGTTGATGATGACCAGATCCAATATGTTTTTACCTCTGGTAGGGGAGTTAACCATCTGATCCAGGGCATTTGATTTGATAAATTCCAAGAAGCGCTGGACCTGGGAGTTTGTACTTGAGTAGTTTTCCCAGTTAATGGTAGGGTAATTGAAATCACCCAATATCAGGATGTTCGTTAGGACCTTCATCTTTTCCAGTGTCTCCAGGAAGATGGAGTGGTGGTCCTGGGTCATGGAGGGTGATCTGTAGCAGGCCAAAATTTGCATTGCAGATTTGCCCAATGTTAGTTGCACATGGATGATCTCAGAGGTATCATGCTGCACCACTAACCTGGAGGTGTAGGTATGCTTGATGAATATGGATACCTACACCTCCTTTTGTGTTTTGGTCCATGTTCTGCGGCCGAATTGTCTGGTATGACTTTTAGCCCAGTAGTTTTGGGGTGCTCTGTGGAGCCTTGAACCAGGTTTCCATTACTGCACAGATATTGACATTCTCCATACTGAGGAGTGCTTCAAGTGTGTGCATTTTGAGATTTAAACAACTGGCGTTGAGTAGCATAACCCTCATTTTTTTATTTGTGCTGTTTACGGAGGTGGGTTTGACTTTTCAGCCTTGCCTAAAAAAGGCAATATGGGGGCAGCAAGAGCCTTGGCCAGTATTCAAAAGCCTAGGGGTGACAGGTGCAAGCCATCTCTTGTGAAGCAACGAGGCTTGTCGAGTATGTCATCCCAGGCTGACAAATACTGGATCCCCTTTGAATGACACCAGAAGCTTAGCCAATTGTTGAAATTGATCATTTTTTCTTTATACTGCGGTATCATTCTTGGTGAGGGCAGGATGCTACTCAGGTTCAGGGTCATACCCACCTGGGCTACATGATCAGAGAGCTCTTCCATGTCTCTTTTCATGTAGTCCAGGGAGGTATGTCTTAGGTCATTCACTCCAACATGAACAATGACAGAGTCATATTTGTACTTGTTCTGGAGTAACCTGAGTGTTTGTGTTATGTGCCGGATTCTGGCTCCCAAAAGGCAGCTAACAGTAACCTTCTCCTTGTCCAGCATAGTGAGTGGGATGTCAGTGTACCTGACTATAGAGACGCCTATTACTAGTGTGTTAGGTATGTTATTTCACCTTAAGGGCTGTGATTGTGTGGCACACTGATTTTGTGTTTTATGTGTTGTCTGGTTTGTAACGGGAGGTGCATGTTTTTTGGGTGTCTGCTTTGGAGGTCTCTGATGCTTTTGCAGGTTTTTATTTAGAGCCTCTGAGTATGATTTTGTGTATTTATGTGTATGTTTTTGCCAGTGCTGGTTTAGTATGCCTATGTGAGAATGGAGGTGTGGTGCAAGTGTTAACCTTCTCCTCATGACTGCCTGTTCCAGTCTTGGGTGGAGAGAGCTTAGCCTCCAGTTTAGCTATATAATTGCATCTCTCACACATGTTAATGTTTTGTGGTAGGAGGAGAGGGTTGTCTATGTACATGAGACATTTGTAATATTGCCTCAGGATACCCAGGTTCACCAGCTGGACTGGGGAGTATACCTGAAATTGTCCTTTGGTCATGCCTGAATAGTAGGGTGAGCTGCTTAATCACTTGGTTGGTGAGGGGTGAATAAAGAGCCTTGCCCTGCTGGGCAATCAAGTGTTGGGGTATATTAGTGCTAGCTATTAGGTCTGAGCAAGTGCTGGACTGTAGGATGTTTTTAAGTGCTTAGGTTGAGAGTTAGACTACTTTCAAGGGAAAAAGTGAAGATGAGACTTGGTGGAGCCGGGAATAATTTAGTCCTAGCTAACCAGCGCTGCCTGGACGTGCAGAAACGTGCAAACACTGTTTTTACAGCAGGGGAATGAAAGAGATAGAAATTAGCCCAACGTGGCCTATAAACTACTAACTTCTGGGCTGGAACCACTCCTCCAGGGACAGATGGCTGCTCAAAGCTCCCTCTCTCACAGGTGAACAGATAAACTTCCTTCTATCCAAGTAAGGTATGGGCAAGTCAGTAACTTGTAACACAGCCCAGAATTCAGCACTAGCCTAAAAACTGGACTATACTAGCTTAGAAAGGTGGGAAACAAGGAAACATTTTTTTTGAAAAGATAAGGCAAAAACAGTAAAAAAATACACTAAAAACAGCTTTAAATGACTACAAACAGTAAAAAATACACTTAAAAAAGCTTTAGATGACTACAAGCAATCAGAAATGGCTTTTAAACAAATTGCCCAATTAACCATTTAAAAACTCTTAAAACTGAACCCTGTTCCTGTAGTCTTCAATCAGACAAGTTCTAACTGTACACTCCTGCCACTGGGGTGGACAGTGACCTAACTTTTAACCAACATGTGTCCAATGCTATAAGGAAGTCCTTCTATATTGCAAATCTTATAAACAAAGGGATTGTTATTAGATCTAGGGATGTCTTTGCTCCCCTTTTCTTAGCCATCATTAGGTCAATCATTGAATATAAAGTTCCCATGGGATGTATCTGTCCAGATACATGCAACAACTGGAACACCTACAAAGATACCTTACTAAAAGGATAAAAAGCCAAACAACATGTCTTTAATGGAATGACTCACAGACCTGTCACTATCCTTTGTATCCTATAGAATGCTAAGAGGTGACTTCTGTCTGGTATGCAAGGCGTCCTCAGACCCATTACTGACAGATTTTCTGCACATCAGCAAGTGAAATGGCATCAGAAATAATCCGTCTAGGGATCTAAACCTCTTTTGCAACATCCACAGAAAGGTTTGGAGGGACAGGTGTATCTCACCGAGGATACTGCTGCTATGGAGTAGACTCCCCATCCACATAAAACAAAGTTCATCACTGTCCATGTTCAAGCACAACTTGGACCTATGGATGGAAAGTAGAAGATGTACCCAAGAACTACCCTCTGTACTACAAATAGATACAGGCAGTTCCTAAATGCTTTGTCCCATGCATGGGTCCCCTCAAATTATCTATGGTATGATGCCTGTTATTCTCATTAGGAGTAATATATAATTATCGACCATGGACTGGGTAAGGCTAGTCTATAACCAAATGGGATAGGTTATTTCAAGCACAAAAAGGGAAACTGGCTAGGCTTAAAATGGCCACAAAGGGCAGCTAGACTAGTACTTACCTATGACCCTATGAACATATGGGTCTAGATATCCTGATAGCATGGGTGTATGCACTCAAATACACCTTTGAGAATGATCCTTAATGAAGGTCATGGATACACAAGGGGTGTTGCCCTTAGTGGGTTGCTCTGGCTAAATTGAATACAGAGGCATACACTATGCATCAGCCTAGCCCATCACTTCTCTTTAGCTGATTAGAAAATACCCCTTGGAAGCAATATGGGGCCACCAAAGAAAGTCCTAATCTCATCAATGGCCCTGAACATGGGTCAGAGTTGAACTGAGTTGATTATATGAGTTGTGCTAGGTACAGTGGAAGACGAAAGTCTTTGTAAGCAGAAGATGTTCAACTCTAGAGAGCCATAAGTCCCAAAAAATGTCATTAATAAATAACTGAAGGTAAGTACTCTCATTCCAACATAGAGAACTTCACATTGACTGAATACAGTCTTTCCAAGATGTGAAAGTCAGTTCTATTGTAGACAAGATGGGAGAGCATCATGGCCTGTAATTAGAAAAGTACAAGAGCATACAGCAGCTCCGAGTCAATGCCGTTATATACTTAGACTCAAACGATTCTATACATTTTAAATAGTCATTAAAATCTCATCCGTTACTTTATTACAGACTGCCTTTTTTGTATGAAAGATACTATCAATGCCGTTATATACTTAGACTCAAACGATTCTATACATTTTAAATAGTCATTAAAATCTCATCCATTACTTTATTACAGACTGCTTTTTTTGTGTGAAAGATACTATCAATGCTGTTATATACTTAGACTCGAACGATTCTATACATTTTAAATAGTCATTAAAATCTCATCCATTACTTTATTACCGACTGCTTTTTTTGTATGAAAGATACTATCAATGCTGTTATATACTTAGACTCGAACAATTCTATACATTTTAAATAGTTATTAAAATCTCATCCATTACTTTACTATAGACTGCTTTTTTTTGTATGAAAGATACTATCATGACATTTTATTTTTGAGTGATGCACAAAACCAAGAGGCAAAAGATGAAATAGTCTAGGTAAATGACAGATTATTTCAGGCCATAATACATCTTTATGAATTCTTATGTGATCCAGCCATTAAATGTGTATGTACATCTGCTGAATATTTTGAAAAGATGATCATTGGCATAGGTCAGTATAACTAATGATTTGTAGGACTCTGATTAGGGAGTTCACATGAAACAATCTTTTTCGAAAAGATATGTGTATAAATATCAACTGTGTATGTATGAGTTATGCTTAATATTTGCTTAAACAAGAGGATGCAGCTTTTGGTAACCGGTATTCTTCATTTTCTCCCATTTCACTTCATGCAGATGGGAGGAAAAGAGCCTTGCAGCAATTTGATCCACACCCTAAGACTGATATTTGAAATATTTCCACAGTGCAGGATTGAAAAATATTAATTCCAAGGTATGTAACTATTAAAGTAATGATCACTCTATACAAGATGTTTTTTTTGTGGTTGTTTTGTTACTTGAAAATAAGGATTGCTAATGCTTATATCATATAAAGTAAATAATAGCCTAAATAGAAAGTATAACTCTACAGCATAGTTAGACTACTAATAGAATGTGAATGGTATCCTTTTTAGCACATTATATATACAGGGGTACTTGCAGAGACCTATAGAATGATTACTATTTTCAATCTTTTTAACATTTAAGCATGATATACTAGACATATTGTTACACATAAATGCCCTCTGTCTTTTTGAACCACAAAGTAATAGACATTTGACAGTTCTTAATACCTACAACTATTAGAGTCACAATGAACCATGGAACACTACGTCTTTCAGAAGAATGATTGGGTCCCTAGATCCTGGTTAATTTCTTTGCATTTAGAGACCGTACATTAGATAATCGTTTTGCTGCTGTGGGTGCGTCTGTTACGGCTTCCATTTCTGCTGAATTGCAGGAACTAAATGGTAAATTAGGGAATACGCTATTTAAAGAGACAAATGTTAATTTTAATATTTTAAGCCTGAAAAGATATTTAGTACTGAATATTGCACCGAGGGGCTAAAGAGCTTTTAAGAGATCCACCACTACATTTGATCCTAATAGTAAGGAAGATAAACTATTTAAATTTGTTGGGTTGCTGTGGCACACCCGTGTTCAGTGGAGTAGATTCAAATTTTGATAGAAAGTGACTTGCTCAAACAAAGGAAAATTAAGGAGGAAGTCATGTCATTGTGCTCAGAATTAAATAAACAAATTAATGCAATGCAGATGGACAGTTTGTTGACAGAAATTAATGTAAAGTTAAACAGTTACGAAATAAATCTTATAGAACATAAGAAGATTTTTTTTTTTTTTTTTTGCCATTTGTTAAATGGGTTGGTCTGGCTGGGCAGATGCCCTTTTTCAGCAGAGACCCAAGGAGAAAAGCTCCATTACAGCAGTGAAATATTTTGCAAACAATTAAGTAATTAAGCATACACTCATGAGGAGCTACATATAGCAAAAATAGATTAATTTTATACAATGTTTGAAGAGAAAGAAACATTGAACATAGATATAAACTGTTATGTGCCATACATTCACAGATTCATCATAATCATTATTTATATGGGAAATTGCTAACCTAAGTATAAGAGTAGTGAGGCATACAGTGCCAGAACGGAAGGTCTGGGCACAAGGAAAAAGAAAAGGGAGGGGTATAGAGTGTAAAAGGAGGAAGAGATCGGAGGTAGAAAGTATGTAGTGAAGATAGGAGTAAAGTGGGAGGGCAAGGTCAAAGAGCAGGGAATATAAAATACAAGTAGGACTGGATATCTGTAAAAAATAGAGGTGGAAGGGGGGTGGGGAGGTGGCGGCAGAGTTCAAGTAGGATCATTACAGGGGCAGGTCCTGGAGTTAAGCAGATATTCCATAACAGCAAGTTTGAAGTTGCCAGAGTTTTGGATAGTTTTGATATGGAGAGGAAGTTGGTTCCAAGAGAAAGTAACTGAGTTGCTATATAGCATTTTACCTATAGATTTATTTGGTTTACTGATTTGGAGGAGGTGTGGGTCAGATAAACTTAAAAGAGACTTAAGAGATTACAATTTAGATAGAGCATTTCTGTGGAAATGCATATAAAATTCTTCTATGTCATCATGTTCTAGAGGGGGTAATAATCCCTCTACGTCTCTTTTGCTATGTCAGAGGATGCAGAAATGGCTACAAATGGGGAGAATGAAGGAAGAGGCTTTCCGTCATTACCTGCAGCAGACACCCCAACAGCACATGCTGAATAGTTTCAGAACTATGCCCCCTGCAGTTCAACAACATAATAAGAAGAAAGATATAAATGGTTGGGAGCACTACAAGAATATAGAGAGACAATCGGATGGTAGGAATAACAAAAAGAATAGATGGTATTAATGTTCGTAGAGATGATAAGACTTTCTCAGAGTTGTTAGTTTTGAATTTCTGTACCTTATATGTTCCTGAAGTGTCTTCATCAGTTTTAAACTTGGGCTTAAAATTTATACCGACTGTACCACCTCGTTTACATATGTTGAAGTGTGAAGTTTTTCATTTCTCTAGAAAATTACATCTTCTGGACAATTTTGAAAAACGGACTGATAATATGGACATAGATTTAAATGGTAGTGCTGATACCTTATTTTTTCATGTGTTTCTGAGTAGGAACAATTTGAAAACATGCAACGTAATGCTTACAGTAAGATTAAATGTGATACTATGTTTATTCCACCTTTTACTAATGAAAATATTCAAAGTTTTACAACAGTTTTGAATCATAGTATTGAAAATGCATTTAATATATTTTTTTAAGAACTAAAAGTTCCATTCATTTTCATTTAAGTAAGGAATAATGGTTAACTTTTAAGATGATTTGTGATGATTGGTGGTTAGTCATTAAACCTGGTGACAAAAAAAAATAAAATTGTCATTTTGAATCATGTGCAGTATGTCAATATGTGCTATGCAGATTTAAATGATGTTGAAGTACACGGAAAAAGTAGTATAAATGCTTACAATGAAGCAGTGAAACAGTATTTAGTTTTATTGAATAAAGGTTACCATCTAGGATATTTTTCTAAAGAAAATTTGGAAAGAATGTTTAGTGTATGTAATACATGCATAGTGTCTTTTTATTGTCTCCCAAAGGAATTAATAATTTAAGTGGCCGACCTATTGTCTCAGCAAGAAAACATTTTTATGTAATATGGGAATTTTTTTACATGAATTTTTGATGACTTATGTCGTGAAAATTCCCTCTTATATTAAGGACAGTCAGGATTTTTTTTTTCACTTACCTGGTGAGGTGTGAGGGGGGGGGTCAAGCCACACCTGGGCTCTCATTTCTTGCTACAAGCGCCTGAATGTGACCTGCTCTGGGGACAGTGCCAGGTGGTGAGTTTGACTGGGGTGGTACACCTGTCAAAGAGTAACCCAGTTGTCCTAAGGCAAGCTCAGGGAGCACAGAAACCTCCCATGGAGCAGAAGGGCAAAAGCTCGCTTGATCTTGATTTTCAGAATGAATACAGACCATGAAAGTGGGGCCTCATGATCATTCTGGCTTTTTGGGTTTTAAGCAGAAGGTGTCAGAAAAGTTAACACATGGATAACTGGCATGTGGCGGCCAAGAGTGCATAGCGATGTCGCTGTTTGATCCTTCGATGTCAGCTCTTCGTATCATTGTGAAGCAAAATTCACCAAGCATTGGATTGTTCACCCACTAATAGGGAACATGAGCTGAGATTAGACAGTCATGAGACAGGTTAGTTTTACCCTACTGATGATGTGTTGCTGCAATAGTAATCCTGCTCAGTATGAGTGAAACCACAGGTTCAGACATTTGGTGTATTATTTTTAGAGAAAATCAAGGACATCAATTAGAATGTAAATATGTATTGGCTGTGCTTTGATGTTAAAAGTCGATATACTAATATAAAACATTCAATAGGAGTTCAGGCATTATATTATTTCTTGGAAGGCATTCCATTATCAAATTAAATTGTGGAACTGGTGTTGTTTTGCCTTCAGAATAATGTTTTCACCTTCAATGGGGTAGTGTTTCATCAGATTCAGGGCACAGCCATGGGGACAGCTTTTGCCACCATGTATGCTAATTTAGTTATGGCTAAATTTGAACTGCAATGTTTAAATCACCATTCATTTTTCAGAGCATATGTAACAAAGAATTTTCGTTACATTGTTGATCTTATTTTCCTATGTGATGGAGGTAAAAATTAAGTTCAACAGTTTATTCAGCTTGTTCAGTCGAGTCATTTTAATTTTAAGTTTGATGGGATACAAAAGGGCAGACAGGTAACCTTTTTGGACTTAGATTCATGGGGACTAGTAAGTAAGCAAATTCGTACTTCAGTACATAGATAATTTGAGGAAGGTAATATGTTTCTAAATGGTACTAGTTGCTACTCTCCACATCTCATATCTGTGCTACCATATAGTGAATTTTTCTGATGAAATAAATTACTTAACCAGAATGATTTTTTTTGAGAGAGATTTGGTATACAGCTATGTTTAACAATAGAGGATATAAATGGGAAATGGTGGAAAATTTGATGTTAAGGATGTTGAATATGCTTTATGGTATGGGTTTTATGGGAAATAAAGATAAGAAAGTATTATACAGAATATTAAATAATAGGCAATTTAATGGTAATTATAATTCAAGGACAAAAGAAATAAATGAGAATAAAAACATTTATTTTGTTACTACCTATAATATTTTGAGTGAACAAGTTAATAATTTATTGAAATATTATTGGCCTATTTTCCCTCATATTGCCTATAAGAAAGGACGTAATTTAGCTGACATTGTGTTAGATGGTAGGTTTATGCCACCAAATACTTCTTTATGTAGGGATATCCCTTTAAGAACAAGTACTTTTAAATGTAAAAAATGTTCTGTTTGCAAACATATAGTCAATATGTTCTCTGAAATTAATGGGGTAAAATTTTAGAGCCTACATCATATGATAGAATCGCACAAATTGTGTACGCTCCTAATAACAAACGTGCCGGACCCCGAACTTCCTATTGTATGGGGTTGCACCCCCCCCACCCCAGCTAAATATATATCCCAACTCCTAAATTGTACTACAGTGAGGAAAGGGCAAATATCCCATTCTTCAGTGTACCACGATCTCAGAAAAAGCACTTTGAGGTCTGATACATTCGATATTATGAGCATTAGCAATTAGGGTGATTCGCTCATATGATATATCCCCAAAATTTTATCCTAGGAATGTTTTTATGTGTAATACTGAAAAAAATATATACACACACACACACACACACACACACACACATACACACACACACACACACACACATACACACACAGTCATGTCAATTATTTTATGTTGGAGAAAATTGCAGGGTTTTTAAAGTCCATTTACAAGAGCATATAAGGAACAGCAAAAATGAAAGGTCGGAAAGCTCTTTACGTACACATTTTAAACAATTTCATGATGCTAATCCAGATTGCTTAAAAGGTTACACTTTAGAGAAAGTAAGTGTGGAGTTGGGGGAGTATGCTGAAATTAAAGATAAGTTGTTATACAAAGAAACACTGCTTAGACTGAAATCTGTTCATTTTAAAATATAAAACTTTGGAACTATTGGGGCTAAATAAGGAATGTAATTGGAAATATATGATTAATTAATTGCACTTGTTTTGTTTTATTGTTCTTTAATTGTGGGGACTATATAAGGGATGGATTTTTCAATGTTTTACTCTTTGAAGGCATTTGTACCACGGTGCTAAGTCTGATGAATAAACATTTATCTAGTTATTCAGTTTGTGGTGGTTGTTTTTATTTATTTTGGTTTGTTTTCTGTGTAGTTGTGTTTACATATATATATATATATATATATATATATATATATATATATATATATATATGGATACTTGGAGTGGTCTACAGAATAATTACCATTTTCGATCTTTTTTGACATTGCATAGTGTTATACATAAATGCTCTTTGTCTTTTTGAACCACATAGTAAGAGACATTTGACAGTTCTTAATACCTACAACTATATTTCATTATTAAATGGAGGTTGCGCACTACTCTGAAAAATCCAAACACTATGTCACTCAATGAGGCTGGAGAGGGAAACACTTCATCAGTAAAACATTAGGCACTAAGTTCTTCAATTTTTAAGTGTAGGTATACTAAATACCCAAGAGACTTCAGATACACCTTAAGTAAGAGGACCTGGACTCATGTTTTAAAAAGGAGAAAGCAGCTGACTACACACACATCCTTCACATATCAGGATGAAAACAGAAACCATCTTAACTCAAAAAGTGTCATGTGAGTTCTGACAGTGAATAACACAGTGTAAAGCTATAAAAGTAAAAAGCAGTCCCAACAGCAACCAGGTACCTCAGTAACAGATAAAGTCTTGATCCAAACGAAAAGCAATGCTGAGGTATGGCTCCAGTCTCTCCAAATAATTTTATTATAAAAACACAAGCGCTTTCACAAACAGGCTTCTTCAGGTGTATAAAGCAAGGTACAAACACACCTACTTTTATACCAACAATCATTGCATCACACAGTTTGAAAATGATTCTCTTAAAGAAGTAAAACAGCAATTAAATAGGCTGCAACATAAAAACAATTAACATAGAACTATCAGTGTAGAACACCGATAATTATAATATCACCTACAAAGTGGCCTATTCTTAAGAATAGGTCTCAATGGTACACAATCATTTAAACCATGGCCAGTATTGGCTCTTAATTTCAGAATTCACTTAGTTTCTAAGTTCTCAGTTTGAACTCTAATGTCACCATCCCTCAAGTTAACATGACTTTTACCTAATACTCTAAATGTAAATATGTGTTGTACATCTGTCTCCTTAACATGTTTCGCTAGGGCATTGAACATACTGCCCTTTTCTATATGGTATATATGCTCTCTTATCCTATCCCTCAGTAGTCTATCTGTCTTTCCGACATAAAATTTATAACAGGTCTGGCAAGTTGCTAGATAAACCACATGAGATGAACTACAATTGGCACTGGTTCTAAAAGTATGAATTTCTCCAGTGTCTGTATGTCGAAAGACTGTGCATTGATCAATAAATTACAAAACTGACATTTAGTGCAAGGTATAGTTACAGAATTGTCACTTGTCATGTTTTGGTCCCTGGGGTTACAAAGTTGTCTCCTCAATGATTTCTTATTTTTAAAAGTGAATTGTGGATGCTTACCTATCAGATCACAAATTTGTTGATCAGAAGTCAGAATATTCCAATTGTTATCTATGATATTTGTATAATGTCTTATATTTCTCGAATAACTAAAACACATTTTTAATTTCTGTGTAGTTTTTACTTTCAAAGTAATATCTTCAGTTCGTTCTGAAAAATAGGGTTTGGCTTTACTCTGTCTGAGTATTCTAACAGTGCCAATGCTTCGATTCACAAGCTTCTGGTCATAGCCTCTTTCTGTTAACTCTATAATTGTCTTATCAAGTTGTGCTATAAAGTCTGACTCTCTGGCATTCAATCTGGATACCCTATATGCCTGGTTTTGTGCTACATTCCTAAAAACAAATTGAGGATGCATACTATCTCTGCTTAATAAACTGTTGACATGGCACTCCTTCCTATACATTTGAGTGCTTCATTTACCATCCGGCTCCTGTAGGATGGAGACATCCAGAAAGTTGACCTTTCTATATGACCAATTCATGGTAAATTTGTGAAAGTATGTTGAGTTATTAACATACTCAAGAAATAGCATCAGTTGTTCTATGGACCCACCCCATAACAGAAAGAGGTCATCCGCAAATCTATGAAATAACAGGACATCATCCTTAAATTGACTTGTAACTATAATGTCCTGTTCCCATTTAAACATAACTGCATTGGCATAACTGTTAGCACATGATGTTCCCATGGCTACCCCATTGCAATGCAGATATATTTTATCTCTAAATATAAAAACATTGCTTCCTAGGACCAAGTCCAGTAGGGATTGTATCAAATCCATTGTATCGTTGTCATATTTTTGTGTATCAGACATTAATTTGATAACACTCTGCATCCCATATTCATTGGGAATACTGTGAAGAGTGACACAACATCAAGTGTGACTAATAATAATTTTTTCACTCTACCCTGTTTTTCTCTTTCACAACTGAAGTTATATAAATTCCTGATGAACTATTCAATGTCCTTCAATATATGGTTTGAATTTTCCAAACGTTTCCTTAGGAACTTTTCAAGAAAGATAGAAATGGCTTATGTACACCGATTGCTGCCAGCTACAATGGGTCTCATGGGTGGATCTACCCTATTTTTGTGTATCTTAGGGAATCCTTGAATTTTAGGTATTGTAGGTTTAAATATAAGAAAATAATTGAGTAAACTTTCATCAATCAGATTCATTCTGGCCATTTCCCTTATCCTGTTATGTACATGTGAAATCATCCTGTTAACCTGTGTCATGCTGATAGTCTGGTAAAAAGTACGATCACTTAATAACAGAAAGTGAGAACTCGAACTGAGAACTTAGAAACTAAGTGGATTCTGAAATTAAGAGCAAATACTGGCCATGGTTTAAATGATTGTGTACCATTGAAACATATTCTTAAGAATACAAGTACAAGAGTACAAATAACTAATATAGCTTCCTGATATGCACATTTTAATGAAATAAAATGTATACTGCAATCTGTCCAGGACAGAATTTAAAAGTTGATCAATACTTAACAGAAAATCAATATTTCAGGTTAACTATTTCAAACTGCATAGACTGAAATCTGTATAATATAGAAAAGTATATTAATTTCTTAGTGGAAAATCAATAATTATATATAATGAATATCACTATAACATGCATTTCCTAGCTTCTGATAGATTCATTATTCTATTTGTAGAATATCAAGTATATTTAACTCCAGTTACAGTAAAATTAATTCCCCAAACTTTTATGTCTAAAGAGGAGCAGTTAAGGGCAAAGTAAGAGGAATATACATTATGCAGAAAACTATTCATAAAATCCACTCAATAACTCTTGGTTTAAGTCTGACTTAAGTTTTGTTTTGTCACTGGAGAAAAAGGATGAATATTTGCAGAATAAATCTGCTGACTCTTTGAGACCAAATTTTCAAGCCAGTTCAAGAGAGACTGAGGCATCAAATCCCATATGGAAGAACCAGAGATGAACAAAGACAAAGGCTCATTTGCTGTTTCATGAGCTGAACAAGCTGACACTGCAATCCAGCAGTAATATGCTTAGAGACATCCTTGAGACCAAGTGTCTGCTTTATGTTTTCATGCTTTATTCTAGTATGAATAATACCGAAATACATTTTCAGGATTAAAGCATGCATGTGCAGTAACCTGTAATTGGTGATTATGTAGATAGCAATGGTTGTCATGCAAGATCAAAAACACAATGATGCTTCATTTATGAAGTAAATCAAACAAACAAGCAAATAAACAAATAAATAAATAACATTCCTTCAAGCAAGGCTGCCTCTGCTCTTACTACATTAGCCAACAACTGATAAAGAAACACTAAGTATGCAACAACAAATATTTTTCTATAAACCTTATACTATCTAAAATATAAATGCAATGTGGAGGAAGAAAAACAAATGAAGCATATGAAGCAACTGATTTTTACATTATGTTGGCAGATTTTCTGCATGTACTCATTAGTAACTGAGTCTATAATACAATCTTAAAGGAAAAAACAAAATAATAACAATACAGAGGTAAAGGAAATGTCATATTACTCATGACAAGCTGAAATACTTTATCCTGTCTTGTATACAATTTGTTTACTTATACCTTCAAATGAAGTACTTTATTTTCCCGCCATCACTTTTGTTGAAAATGTTAGCAGGCATTAATATAATCTTCAGTGTCTTATTTAAAGTAAAAAATAATCTTACGTTGGTAATGATGTGTCAGTTTCTGGTCACTCAGAATCTTTACATTTTTCTACAGCAGTCAGTTCATCCATCTATTTATCTATCAAGCCTTTGTTCTGTTTCTCTAGATATTACTAATTTGCTGGTATGAAACCATTTGCCAAATGCAATTCATTTACTGTATCACAAAGAGGATTTATTAATCAGACAGGTAATTTCTTTTTTTCTTAGTGAGACTCTTACTTTCCTGTTAATCTATTGTGGTGTTATGTCTCATGGACCATTCTGCTCTGTGCACCACATAAAATATATTAAATAAAGTTTAACCTATTTCTAACACAACGTCTAGTAATGAAGACATGTTGATGCAAACAGTTTTATAAAACACATAAAAACAACTGCAAGAAACTCTGCATTTGTTTGTAAATAATATTAGATCTACACTATAGTTGCAACTCTGTAAGAGAATCAAAGGAATGAACAGTGTATTTAATATCTATACACAGCCACAATTGCTACTAAAATCTAGTTATCTTAAATATACAACACCAGCCAACACTGAAAACTAAGAGAAACCTAAGTATATGGACTTTAGCTATTGCTCATTTTAAATGTTAATGATGAATAACTGAGTCTCAATTTTAATTCTTGTTCTGAAGATATATAACTTATTGTTGCATTGACTAAAATAAATATCCCATTATAACCTATATGTGTTTAACATTAAGAGTCAATTAACTCAAACAAACTCTGTTTTTAAATATATTCTATCTGTATCAAAATTGGTTCAATCATAATCATGAACTAATGGCTTCCCTTTATATATTTATTTCTAATAAAGGTGATTACTATAGCAATAACCCACGCCTGGGTGTGGGTAATGCTAAATTTACCCACGGTTGGCGTGGGGACCAAACAAAGCCAACCGTGGGTAAATTTAGCATTACCCACACCCAGAAGTGGGTTATTGCTATTATACCATGACATTATTTAAGAAAAGAAACTATTACTTTTCTTAAATAATGGCATAGTATAATGCCTGTTTACTGCCCTTAAGCAGATGTCTGGCATCCGCGGCAGTTCTGATGTACTGCGCGCCTGCACAGTACATCAGAGCTGTGGGAAAAAGCAACGGAGAAAGCAAGATCTCCGTTGCTTTTTTTTAGTGTTTTGCTATGTTAAATGAGTTTAACATAGCGAGACAGTTTTAAAATAAGCAACGGAGATGTCTGTTGCTTATTTTAAAACTGTCTCGCTATGTTAAACTCATTTAACATAGCGAAACGCTAAAAAAAAAGCAACGGACATCTTGCTTTCTCCATTGCTTTTTTTAAAAACACTGTCTCGCTATGTTAAATGGGTTTAACATAGCGAGACAGCTTTAAAATAAGCAACGGAGATCTCCGTTGCTTATTTTAAAGCTGTCTCGCTATGTTTAACCCATTTAACATAGCGAGACAGTGTTTTAAAAAACCGAGTTATACTAATGGAAAAAAGTCCGGGTGACCAGACCTTTTTCCATTAGTATAACTCGATTTACAACGGGCACGCTGGCCAATCAGCGTGCACGTTTTGGGGGGGTCATGGTATAATTCTTGTTATGTCATTCCTTCCTAACCAAAATTCTGCCAAACTAATAATGTATTGCACATTTTAACAAATGAGGATGCATTTCTGACTAATATTTATTAATAATGTTTCAGTTGTACTAACTTCTTTTCTTTACAGGTTCAACATACTGGTATATGCAACATAGCATACTTTATATGGCTACAAATAAAATATACTTAAGACACATTAATAACACAATGTGCCATATAGCATCTAGTCAATTTATACATGGTAAAGGTAATAGAAACATATATATGTAACAGGAACATTACTTGGCCTAACATACAAAATTTTTCAATATTCAGGGAAAGATCTAGTTAATATATATATATATATATATATATATATATATATATATATATATATATATATATATGTACACACACACACACACACACACACACACACATTATATGTATATATATATATATATATATATATATATATATATGCACACACACACACACACACACACACACACACGTTTTATTTTTGAATTGTACTAGGATATATATCAGAAGAAATTCTTATGTTATATACATAAGCTGGATGTATATAACATAACTTCCATTAATGTAGATTTTGGCCTGTATTTATCTAATTTATTTGTTTAGTTGTTAATGGCTAAGTAGGCTGATCCAATGAAGTTTTCAAATTACTGCTGCAGTGAAGGCCAAACAGATCTAAGCAGATTATTACAAAACATAGAGACAACACATTGTGGCTCAATGTAGTTATAAAGCATCGATATTCAAATTAAATTCATAAATCTTACTTCTGCAGGGTAAAATATCAAAAGTAATACTTCTCTATAGTATTAGGAATGACTGATAAAATGAAAATAAATAACTTTAAATTATTATTAGAAGGAGATGTATAGTTTCACAGTTTAAATGCACAATGTCACTGCATATGAACAAAGAATGATCTTATTTCTAAATACAGACAGAGGGATCCAATAAATCCTACACAGTCTTTTTTCACCATGTGTACATCAGTCTATGATATGTACATGGGTGCAGACAGTGTTAGATTCAGTAAGCACCATGTAGTGTCTCACACCACCTTGCAAACAAAGTAAACACTGCGGCATGCTAATTACTGCCTATGCATCTGAATTGCATGCTAATCAACCAAGGCAACACAGCAGAGCTATTCGACAAGCTATAAAGCAACCATGTAGACTCTGTCCTGATGTTCCCTGTGAAGTCCACAACTTTTGGAAGAAAGCCATGGAAAGGAGTCTACACAGACAGAAAGTAAAAGGTGTGAAATTTGTACAGAAATTTCCTTAACAAGTGACAGCATTAGATACAGGGTGGATACAACAAAAGGAGAGTAACAATAGCAATATAGTCCTTGTTTGTGCCATAACAGAAATGCAGCTTAGCTCCCCCACCCCCAAATGAACAGTACACTTGTAAGTAATGCCGACAGATAAAAGTGTAAAAGTGGGTGCTAATCAAAATAAATATAAAAAAAACATTAAACAGACTATTTGTAGTTACATGTCTGCATATGCAATATATATAGCTGATGAAATGCAGGCATATCATTTAAAAATCAATACTCCTCTGTGCAGAGATATCCCAAAGCAATATCCTCTCTTCTGTGTTCAACACAGAAACAATTCTTCTCCCCTTCAGTTTCCCTAGCTACATGGTTGATGTGTGATGTAGATTCAGGATTGTCAGCATGGTGAAGATGCAAATGAGGTCTGAACTCATTAGAATTGCTGAATCCCAAATTGTTGACTCTGTGTAGCAGATATAAACAGTGTAGACACTCCTTCAGTGTTTGTGTTTAATGGATATCAACTGTGAATGCTCGCATCAGGTGGGTGTGTCAGGTTAGACCTACAAAGTGTTACATGTACATCTGTCAAGGTTGGAAATGCAAACAAGCAGCACACAATTCACATGTTCTGCTTCATTAGCATCCAACTTCCTTTTCATTTATAGGAAAATTGTGTTTTCTCTGTCAGTTTTTTCTTATTATTTGACCACTGTTTGCATAATTTATTTATTTTTCATTTGTTGACCGGGCTAGTCTAGCTGGATACATGTCCATTTCCAGTAGAGGCCCGGGGAGAAAAGCTCCAAGCATGAACAGTGACAAAGTTAACAATATAAAAAGACATAATAAAGCAAATACAGAGGCAGTGTTGTTCAAAGAAAATTTTAAAATTATAAACTATAAAAATTTTAGTAAAAAAAATTATACTAATTCATATACTACACATATGAGAAGGCATGAGCATGAGTCAGTTAAGAGAAAAATAAGTTATATTTTATCTTCATATTATGAAGAAAAGGGTAATAGCTAGATTTGAAGGCATAGGTTAGAGGGGTAGAAAGGAAGGGGAAAAAGATGTCATTCTGGGTTAGCACATGGACAGAGCCAATGAGTTTTGAGATGTTCTTTAAGATGTTTTTTAAATAGAGAAGTTGAGGCAAGGGTTGATAATTCAGAAGGAAGCAGGTTCCAGTTTTTACCTGCAGTGTTTGAGAAAAGTGAATCACCGGCTTTATTGCTGGATTTAATACAGGAAACTAGAAGCTTATTAGCAGAGTGTAGTGTAGCTAGATTTTTATATGGTGTAATTAGATTAGTGAGGATAGGAGTGTTGTTAGGGTGATAAAGGATCTTTTGAGTAATAAGTAGTTGTTGACAGAGTTTGTGGTTTTGCAATTCAAGCCATTCAAGTTGTTTGAGGTTGAGGCAGTGGTGAGTTTTAAAGGGGGAGCATGTAATGAATCTAGCTATGCTATTATAACAGGTGGAGAGTTTAGAGAAGTTGTTTTTGGATACGTTAGTATATATAACTGAGGCATAGAAGAGGGTGGAAATTGGGTGGGTCTGGGCAATAGTTTTCCTTGCAGAAGGGGTAAGGAAGGGTTTAATTCTATAAAGGGTACCACGTTTTTTGTTGACAGACTTTATGGTGCAGTTGATATGGTCATCAAAGCTGAGATGATTATCAGTTGTTACACCTAGTAAGTGGGTTGTACTGTCTGGAGTTATGTTGGTACCATTGTTAGAGGTTACAGAGAAGAATGGAGTAGGTGATTTATGGGTTGGAGTAAAAAGCAGTAGTTTTGTTTTTTGGGGATTCGGGAGTAGACAGTGTTCCAAAAAACAGTTTTCAACATTATTAAAACAGTTTGGAGAGAGGGTATATTCTTGGCTGAACAGATTAAGGTGGAGTCGTCAGCATATTGAATGCAGGTCGCATGAGGTATGTTCATGTGTAGATTGTTAATAAATAAGGAAACGAGTAGGGGACCTAAGATAGATCCTTGAGGAACTCCAATATTTACTGGGAGTAGTGAAGACAGACTGTTTTGCCAAAGTACTGCTTGATGTCTATTTTCCAAATAAGAGCTAAACCATTGTATAGACTGAGGATCGAGAGAATGAGCCTTAAGTTTGTCTAGAAGTAAGTTATGGTTAACCATATCAAAGGCTTTTGACAGGTCAATAAACAGTGCAAAGGAAAAAGAGTTATTGTTACGATTTTTGTTTATAGAGTCGGTAAAGGATAAGAGGGCAGTTGATGTGCTATGGAATGGCCTAAAGCCATGTTGGCAGTTTGCTAGTAGGTTATCTTGTAGTAAGTGGTTAAGTAGTTGTTTGTGAATACATTTTTCCATTATCTTAGCGGACGAAAGTTAGAAAGCTCAGTAGAAGGTCCACCTTTATGTAGGGGATGATGTGGGATACTTTCCATAAAGTGGGAATTTTGCCTTCTGAGATGTTTCTGTTAATAAGGATAGAGATGGGAATGCCTATGGCTTTTGCAGAAATTTGTATGTATTCAGATGGGAGACGGTCAGCAGAAGAAGTGCAAGGTTTCAATTTTTGAAGTAATTTACAGATGAGAGATGTAGATACTGGTTGTATATGAAAGGTGGGAGATGAAGTCTTGGGTATATCTAGTGGGGAAGCAGTGAAGTGTGGAAAGGAATTAGCTAGAGTTTGAACAGCTTCTGTAAAATAGTTATTAAAGGCATCCGGTATCTGTTTGTAGTTGTTATGGTTGAAACCGGCTGGGTCTAGAGTAGTAGGGTGACCTGGTTGAAGATGTTTGTTTATACCTGACCAAAATTTTTGTGGAGTTTGTTGACTGGTTTGTTGGAGGTGAAGGTAGAAGTCTTTTTTGTCTCTAAGAATATCTTTCTTGGCATTTCTTAGCTGTTTAAAGAGGAGGTAATCTGTTGGACATTTGATGGCTCTCCATTTAGTCCAGATTTTATTTCTGAGAAGTATCTTTTGCCTCATTTGTTGTGTGAACCAAGGGGCAGATTTGGATTTTATTCTAGTAGAATGATAAGGTGCATGGCGGGCAAGGATTTGAAGAAAGTTGGTATTAAAGTAGGTGACAGCCTCATCCAGTTCAAGATAGGTTAGTGGTGACCAGTCACATGCTTGTAATTCATTTAGGAAGCTGTAAGGATTGAAGTATTTTTTTGAGCCAGAGGTTCTAAAATTATGAGTAGTTGGAGTATTGGAGTATGGACATTTTGTCTAATAATGTAGGTAAGCATATGGTCACTGATATCGTCGGGAAGGGTTCCTGGAGTATAAGTTTCAGGGTGGCTGTTAATAAGGATCCAATCCAGAGTAGTTTCCTTACTGCTAAGTGTGTGGATTTTAGTAGGAGTTGTTATTAATTGTGAGAATCCAAAGAGGTTTATGTGGTTAGTAGGGTTAGGAGAACTACAAGTAGACCAGTTGATGTTAAAGTCAAGTAGTACGATTGTCTCTTGGGGTAGTTGGGTAGAGAGGTAACTAAGTAGGTTTTCAAGAGAATTTGTATTATTACCTGGGGGGAGATATGTGCAAATTAGATAGATGGATTTGGAGGTATTGATTTGGAGTTTGGTAGTTAGGATTTCAGATTTGGTGTCTGATGGTAGAAGCACATTAAAGGCTGAGATTTGGAGGTTAGTTTTATAGAGAATAACTATACCTTCACCTTTTTTGGTTTTACAGTCACTTCTAAGGACATTGTAGCCAGGAGGGGTAATTTCCTGGTCTAAAGTGGATGGTTTTAGCCAAGTTTCTGTAAGACATAAAATGTCAAATGAGTGGGCATCGAGGAGAGCATGCAGGTGGGAAACTCTATTGTTAATACTTCTAATGTTAAGGTGAGCTATCAAGAGGGAGTTAGATGGTTTAGTTAAAGTAGAGACCATAGGCACTGTTACATTGTCAAGGTTTTTTGTATAGTCATCATTGGGGCCTGGGTTAGGATGAATATCACCATCTAGGAGGGGATGTTGGTGGGGGTGTAGTATAGCTTTAAGGAGTTTAAAGATGTTGATAAAGGTCTTTTTGGCATTGAAATAAATAATGTGTGTTGCTCTATGATATTTAGGTAGTATATAGTTAGAGGTACAGGTTATGTTACTGTGGTTAACGGAGTAGCTAAATGCAGATGGTAAAGTTTGTTGGATGTAATGGTTTTGTTCAGGTAGAGTAAGATTTTCAATGGAGGTGAGTGAATAAGGTATGGTAAGACAGGCTATTATGGTAGTTAAGAGTAGTATGTTTGTGAAAAGATTTTTATTTATTGAGGCCATAGTAATAAGTAGATTTTGTAGGGAGTAGTTTGTGATTGGTAGGTGGTGTAGAAAAATAGAGGAGAGTGTTTCAAGAGATTGAGTAGGGTTTAAAATATATTCATAAGAAATTAGTGGAGGTTTGGATAGGAGTTAGTATTGGGGGGTATATTGGATAGAAAAAGGTTGGAAAGGGGAGGGTGTAGTTCAGAATAAAGTAATTAGTACAAATTAGGTGAGATAGAGATAGGGGAGTGCACTGGTGATGATGGGGTCTGTGATAGGAAGAGAAACAGGGGGGAGTGGTCAGTGAAGTATAAGTGTAAGACTAATGGGGGTGGGTGGAAATTGGGGGTAGGGTAGGAGAGCGGAGTGAGCCCACAGGGCGAAAGGAGCGGGGCAGAGCCAAGAAGACCAGAGCAGAGGAAAAACAATCAGAGAGGTAGGGAGATGAGGGGAAGTAAGGTTTCTAAACGACTATGAAGTAAGGGAGTAGAGAGCTGAAAAAGGGTATAAAGTAGTGGCAAAGGGACTTGTAATGTGGATGACTGGGGCAAAGAGGCTAAGAATCTATTTTATTAACCCAGGCTAGAATGCTAGTAAGTAATGGGGAGTGTAAGGGTACTACTGCCCTCAAGTGGACACTTGAGGTACTGTTAAATAATGCTCTTTCAGAAGTAGAACGGGTAATAGTGTGGGAAATAGGAGAAGAGAGAAAAGAAAAGCAATAAGTAGATACATGGAGGAGGGTGAGTTACAGCAGGGAGGCTAGTTTGGGAGTATTGGGGATATAGTATAGACAGCTATAGTTGCTGGTTGTCCTTGCAGGGAGCATTTGCTTACACAAAAACAGTAACAGGATATTGATCAGTTAAGCTGTAAGATGTAATGTACACATACTTCCACATAAATAGTCCTGGTTCTCAAGGCAGTACAGTTTATGGAGTGCAAGGCTCTAATTCCTGCACTGGGAGGAGGTATCAGAAAATCAGCTGATGACTAGGAATGTTCAGGTCTTCAGTCAGACAGCAGGACACGGACGCTGGGGGGATTCACTAGCAGGAGGGTTGTAGGCACAAACGCTACCCACAGTGAAACAGAGCAGCCAGGAGAGGATGTAGCACTTAGTGCGATCATGGGAAATGGAGGAATGAATGGAGGGTTTGGCTGTGCTTATCTTGCTTGTGTGGCATTGTGCAATGGGCAAGAGAGAGGCCTTAAGAATGATTAGTAAATAAAGGAATGTCATGTAACTATTCCAGCGGCAGTAATGCTATAATATGACAGTATTATTCTGTGGAACACACCTATTAATTAACTTACTCTATGGCTGCAGGTGTTAATGCAGTTAATTCAGTGATACATTCATTTTTGGGGCCAGATGGTGCTGGGTTCAAATACAGCTGTATCTAATACTTTTAAGTAATCTTGTATTACCATTGATGAATGTTGTTGCACAATGTGCATTATCACTCAAAAATGCATTAAAGAAAAGAAATGAGGAAGATAGGACAGTGGTGAAGCAGGGGGAAGAACAAAGGGCTAGAGTAATACAGGAATGTACAGGAGGGAGGTAGGAAAGAACCACAGCAATCCATTTCTTCAACAGTAAAAACTGATCATATGTGCAGAATACCAGCTGAATTTGGACTGTCACCTCTAGACAGAGGGATGACCACAACACAATCATGTTGCATAGCCAATTAGAATGAATCAAGTGTGTCAAAAAGACATCTGTGTGAAACAGACAGCTATATATGGGATTTTTTTGTGGGACAGGTGCCCATTTTTTTGAAAGAGAGAGGAATGTTGGGGAAGGAACATAGGTATGTCTAGGTCAGGTAAGTTGGGTAGTTGAGGAAGCAACTGCAAACAGGCAAGACAAGACACAAGGATGGTGGTGGACATGAGGTTGGTGGACACCATGGTTGGGGTGATGGAGTGGACATCCAGAACTCATGGTCATCAAACTGGGTGACAGTGAGAATTGAGTCATCACCCACTGGACTGTCATCACTGTGATCTCAATCCACCGCTGGCTGGAGTGCCTGACATCTGCATCTCCTTCTCCTTGTATTACATAAAATGAGAGAGAAAAGCCTCTCCAGCTGGTGTAGTTGCACAGTGCAGCGCACAATCATTTGCACCATATCTGGCAGTTCATCACAGGTGATAAACTCATCACTTCTGCCACTACTCCCGGAGGGAACCACTGGATTTTCCTTTGAGGCAAGATTATCTGAGGGGGCAGATAGTGCAGGGTCAGCAGAGAAGGTGCTGCCAGGTTGGCTAATAGACATGCTGGGCAATGGTGCCAGTGCTGGTGGAGTGGGGGCAGGCAGATCCTGTGGAGCACACCTACCCTGCTGTGCTGTGGAGCATTCTGTGATGTGGTACACATGGATGGCATGGACACATTCTGATGACATAATAAAATAACACAAAATGTAAAACATAAAATGCAATAGAATAAAAATAAAATAAGTGAGATAAAGATTGAGGTGAGAGAAAAAAAGAGATAACATTAGTACCTTCATATGTGACATACAATGCATTAATACAATTATTTGACTCTATTATCTTAACCTCTACTCTTAAGACTACCACCTCCTAACAAATAACTTTTACTTGTAAGACTACCAGCTCCTAATGGATGCACACTATAGTACTGATTCCAGCAACTACTCCTTGATATGTGCATATATTGCACATATGCATGTTGTAATTATACAGATTACACTTTACAGCAGGGCATTTGTGCCACTAGTATAGTGGTTTTAATGTAATTTAAATAAAATTGCAGAATTAACAGTATTGTATATCTGGTAAGTGTGGTATTTTAATGCACAACCTCTGACTACAGTCTAATATTGTACTCTTGGCTTTTTGCTGCAGACTAATGAATGCATACTTGCTATTACAGTTCAGATATGCATGCTTAATTTGATATTCTAATAGTGGATTCTTGGTTTCTGCTACAGACTAATGCATGCATACTTGCTTTTACAGTTGAGATAAGCAAACTCAGTTTGATACAACTCTATAAAATACCAAAACAGCTATCTTTAACTTTTAATGCTACAATAACAGTACTCTTCTGCTGCATACATACCACATGCTTCCCTAATCCTTGCCAATCTAGCACAATGGGTTCTTACATTGACCTCCCTTTCCCTAGCAGCTATGGAAAAAACAGAACAGAATACCATTATGAGTACCAGTCTTGACTATATTTAGCTTTTAAGTTTTACAAGTACTGTCCTTATTTTATACTTACACATGTGTGGGATGTCCTATGTCCTAAATTCCTCAATCCAAGCACTGAGGGTACTAGTCTGCCTCCTCTGGAGGTCATTGTAGTGATGCCTACATTGGTAAAATATTTGGAGGACACCAGTGGCACTGATTACAACCCAGACTAAATTATGCCAAGCCTCTGACTTTTACTGGGACTCAGAATAGTTCATCTGCATTAGTCTGGCACTGTGGTGGTTCACTAGGAGTCCAACAAAAATCTTGGACTCCTGGACTCCCCATCTCTGAGCCCTATATCTCACATGCTCTGCACGAACACCTGCCAAGTCTACCATGGATCAAGACTAATGGAGAAAGATGGTTGCCCCACCAGTTCCAGTTATCACATAAACTGGTAGTGTGCACCCTGTTTGAAAATGTTGCTCTATGCTTACCATCGCACAAACATGGTGCTCGGCAGTGTGCAATAGTAAGCAGAGCACAAAAGTGCAAACAATGAAATGTCAAGGTTAATAGATGTACAGCCAGTTGTGCAAGTGTGTTAGTCAAATGTGAGGGCCATTCTAGTCCAGATAGCAGAAATATACATGCATGAACATAGTACACAGTATACTTACAGCCATACATTAGATAATAAATGTGATAATACACAGATACATAAATAAATAAATAATTGACACAATAATAGTATCGAAGCCCTAATATATATAATTAGTAACATCTACACTATGTCAAGTGTTATTTATTTTATTTTTTTTACATTTATTTACCAGGATAGTATACTGGACTAAAGAGAGCCCATTTTCAGTAGAAGGTTTAGGAGAAAAGCTCTACAATTAACAACAACATTTAACAGAGTACAAAGTTAATTACAGATTGTTAAACACATCCATATCATAAACATCTTAAGCATCTTATGACACTAAGTATAATTAAAACTATGGAGCCATGCTCTTTATTTACAAGCACATGCAATAGAAAGCATAGGTAAGATATTGATAATATAAGTTGGAATGGCAATATCAAGGAGTGCTTTAACTTAGCAGGCAAAGTTTAGGTTTTGATGAATATTTATGCAAGTGTTTTTTTTCTGTTTAACAGGAGCTAGATTGTGGTGCATTCCTACAAGTCTAGTATTTATGTTGAGAAGTGTTTGATGGTAAAGCAATAGTATTAATACAGAAGGCAATAGACATGCAAGAGTCTAGTATTTAGGATGAGAGGTAAAAGATGGAAGGAGAGAGTAGTAGTACAGAAGAGGGGTAGGCATGCAGTGAGAAATGGAGGGAGGAAAACTAAATAGGGTGACAATTGAGTGGGTATATAACTAGTTTTTGAGTGGAACTGGAGAGAAACAGAACTAAGTAAAGATGAAGAAAATAGAAAGGGGAAAGAGAGGGATGGATAGATCATTCTGGAGTAGTAAAGGACAGTTTTTGGTGAGGTGGTCTTTTAGGAGAAGTTTAAACTTGGATGTATTAACAGTGTTGATAATGGTTTGGGGTGTAGAGTTTTAAATTTTAGCTATTTTGTGTGATACAAGGGAGTCTCCATAGCTATTATTTGATTTGGTTACATCAAATAAGCCTTTTTGGTAGATCTTAGGGATCTACTGTTATAATGGGGGTGTACTAGGTCCTTGAGTGCAGAACGGTTGTTAGGGTGGTTAAAAACATAGTAGGTGAAAGTCAATTGGATAAAGGTTAATAGATTTTGTAGTTTAAGCCATTTTAGTTGGTGCAGTGATTTACAATGGTGAGATCTGGAAAGGAGGTGTGTAACAAACCTTGTTATTTTACTGTAACAGGATTAGAGTTTAAACAGGTTATTTTTTAGATTAGTAAGAATAGAAGGGTGGAAAGTCAGTGAGTCATGGCTATTGATTTTCTGGTGTTATCATTAAGGTATGAATCAATCTTGTAGTTAGAATCTAGCTTAACATGTACCTTTTTAATAGTTAAGGCTAGATGTTTGCTAAATCTTAGACTGTTGTCATTTGCAGTTCCTAAGACTTTAGTGTGTTCAACTAGTTCTATAATGGTATTTTTAGAGGAGTGGATGAAAAAGGATGGATGGTTGTGTGTTTTGTTACTGATAAAGAGCATGAGTTTAGTTTTACTGGGGTTAAGGACAAGTTGGGAGTCTGAAAGGTATTTTTCTATGTTGAGGAAGGTTTTCTGGATTATTTGAAGTTCTGGTAAGGAGTGGGCTGAACATATTAGGGAGGAGTCATCAAGCATACTCAATGATGTCTGTAAGTTTTGCAGCTGTGTGAGGTTTATTGGTAAACATAAAGAAGAGTAGTGGTCTGAATATTGACCCTTGGGGTACACCAACAGAGACTAGTAATACGGGAGAGAGTTCCTCTTGCCATTTTACTGCATGTTGATGTTCAGACAGGTAGTTGTGAAACCAGCTGAGGGACATTTGGGAGATATTTAGGGAGGCTAACTTGCTGAGCAGTTTCTGATGGGAGACAGTGTCAAATGTTTCTGACATCTCAAGAAAGATGGAGGATACCTGGTGACCATAATTTTTGATCTAGGTAATTGAGTTGGTAAAGCTGTCAAGTGCAGTGGTGGTGATATGCTTGGGTATAACAACATGTTGGGAGGCAGTTATGAGACTGTTGTTTGGAAGATATTCAAGCAGTTGGGAGTGAATGCATTTTTCAAAGATTTTTGAGATGGGGGAGTATGGCTATTGGACAGTAGTTTGTGAATTCAATAGAGGTACCACATTTGTGCAGGGGGACGATGAAGGAGATTTTCCATAGCTTTGGAATATACTGTTCAGTTATGGACTTGTTAATTAAGAGAGCTATGGGCTAGGTTATGGTGTCAGATGCTATTTTGAGAAATTCATTAGGGAGTTGTTCAGCAGTTAGGGATGAGGGCTTTAGTTTGAATAAGAATTTTTTTATGTAATTTGTTTGGATTTGTTTTAGGGAAGGAGTTAAGTTCATTTGTTGTGTGTGTAGGTAAGGATAGAGTGTTAGTAGTGTCAGTTTTACCAGAGTCATTATAGATCTGATAAAATGAGAGTTAATTTGGAATGCGATATTGTCAGTGGAATTTGTTATGGTTGGAGCTGGAAATAAGGTATGTCCTGGTTTTAGATCTCCAAAATTTCTAGGGGTTATTATGATATTTTTGTTGTGTTGTTGGGTGGTATGTTTTTTCTGTTTAATTTGTTTTAGCAGTGTTTCACATTTGGTGGTATTTTAGAAGAGATGATTCACTTTTGGTTTCCTGGTATCGGGATCAGCTTTGACTCTTAGCTTATAAAGTTTCATGGTTTCATTGGAAAAACATGGCAAATGTTTTGATTTGTTACAGATTTTTCTAATGGGTGCTTGGCTATTTAGAATATATATACATTTTTCATTGTAATATTGAACTGCTGAGATCAAGTGTAGGTACTTTAGGGGGGACCAATCACAGTTTTAAAGGAGGGCTTTGAAGACTTCCTATTAAAAGGCTTTTTGTATGTATGCATTTACAGGCAATGTATCTGGGAGGACTGGTTATATAAGTAAGTGGGGGAAGTTGTCACTGTCTGAAAGACCACCATATTGATGGCAGAGGGTGGGTTTGTTAGTGAGAATCCAGTCAAGTATTGACTGCTTGTTACTGAGTTTATTAATTCTGGTGGGGGGTTGTATCATTTGATAGAAACCAAGTAGTTTTATAAAGTTGGAGAGGCTGTTGGAGGAGCAGGTTGTCCAGTCAAGGTTGAAATCACCCATAATTACAGTTTTCTGACTGTGTGTTGTGGCACACCAGTGCAGGAGGTCTTCTCTAGTTGATCTGTTGTTACATGGGGGAATGCAAATGGCCATAATGATTATTTGTTTATTATGGTTGATTTGTAGATAGGAGATTAATAGTTCACAATTTTTGGGTCAGGAGGGTGACTGTTTAACCATTCCATAATGAGGTTGGCTTTGTAAATTATGGCAATGCCTCCACCTTTCTTGTGATCCCTATCAAACTTGAGAATGTTATATCCAGGGTTAGAATCTTGCTGTCTTTTTTGTGGTTTTAACCAGGTTTCTGTAAGTATAACTATGCCTGGGGAAAATCAGCTGAGGCTAGCATGGAATTCTGGGATTTTGTTTAGTATGCACTGTAGGTTCATGTTTAGGGAAAGGAGATTTGTGTTTCTGTGACAGAGGCATGTGCTTTTATAAGAGATAGGGATGTTATGAGTTTGTGGTGTTGGTTGCGGAGGATCTGGGTTGAGATGTATGTTTCTGCTATGTTTAAGGTGAGCTGAATTAATTAATAAGAGATGTTTGAGTTTGGCAATTTGCTTAGTAAATATGTGTGGATAGTTTAAGGTTTTGTGTGTATGAACATTTTTGTAGGGGAATATTTCAGTAGTAGCAGTACTGAAAAGTTGAGATGAGACAGTAATGTTGGTTAAGGATTTGTGACTAGTGATTAAGAATAGGTAGATGGGTGAGTGAATGATGTTGATGCACTGGTTGATATAGGATGTGCAGAGGTAAGCAGAAGTGAGCAAGATACATAATATGAGGTACTGATATATTATGTTGTGCATTTTTTTCTATGAAGTGAAATAAAGTATAACAAGGTTGGTGTTGATAGTAATTAGCGTGAGGTGTTAGTGACAAGTGTGTAACTAGTATGCAGTTGAGATATGTCTGTAGTGATTGGAGGATAATCAAATGAGGTGTGTACAGATGAAATGAATGAATAAATATAGAAAAAGCAGGGGTGGGTGGGAAAGGGGGTAGGGTAAAGGAGCTGAGTGAGCCTAAGTGAAGTGAGTGCAAATGGAATGGGCTGGCCCTGGTCTAATGCCACACTAAGAAAAATAATCAGGTACGCTGTAAAATACAAAGAATTTGGGATGGAAGGAGATATATAGGTGAAAAGTAAAGATAGAGATACTAAAAGGAGGCTGGTTGGTAGTAGTTGACTTTGGCTGAGAAAAGGTATGAGCAGGAAAAGGAGGTCTGGCTAGGGGTTATAGAGGAAGGGTAAAGATGGAAGTTAAGGCCTAAGCTACTTAACAGTGGGCAGTTGAGGGGAAATAAGATGAAAACAATATGTAAGAATTTTGGGGACCCTGAGGAACAACTTGTGACCTGGGCAGTGGGGTTATGGTCTTACAAAGTTTGAAGAGGAGAAAATAAATGCCGGAGAAGATGGACTAGAGAAAGGAGTGGTGATGTACAGGGGCTGGTTAGACTTGAATTAGGCACAAAATATCACAGACTACTTACTGGATGTACATACATTGTTTCAAATAAATGATATGGTGCAAGGTCACATCTTCCAGTGACCACAGAATGTTCTTTTCATCCAGGACCTGGTTTGTCTTTGTAACACTTTAGGTCAGCCTGATTAATCAGAGAAGTTAGTGAAGGGGGTAATACACATTAAGTTTCAGAAAAATGTCCTTGTACAAGGTCAAAGCTTCCAGTGACCATAGGATGTTCTTTTCAATGAGTACCTTGTTTGCCTTGAGTAACACTGGAGTTTGGCCTGATTAGTCAGAGAGATTAGAGAAGGGGATAATATACCTGCCTAGGCATCACCAAAGGAGTCAGATGAGGTGGATAGAGGTCAGACTGGTGAAAAAGCGTTATAAGTGAGAGTGATTATAATGGGAAGTGGAACAACAATAAATGGAATATGCTGTATTTGAACCAAGGACCATGTATGGCAGTCTTACACTTACAGCTGTTGCTACAAGAGATTTGAAATGACAGCTATTCATGTTACAGTTCATTGCTATAAACTGCAATCTCACAACAGTGAAAAAACAAGTTACACAATCCTGTACTAGAACCCAGGACCATCTGTACTCCAGCACTACACTTATACCTGCTGCCACAGGACTAGTTACATGACATCCTCTATTTTACTGTTATCATTGTTAAGGTCTCACTATTAAACATCACTCAACACCGCTTACTGGGTTTGCATAATGCCAAATAGCGTTAACTGAATGCATCTGGTTTCTGTTTTTGGCCATCTACTTTATGGGTGGTCCAGTTGTCCAGGTTATGTACTGCTGTGTTTCACTCAAATAAGAAAGCACAGCCATACCTGACATTCTTTTTTCTCCAGTTCTCGTGTGTGTGCTAAGTAGTACATCGCGCAAACAGTGGTCACAAAAAAAAAAAAAAAAAAAAAAGAAAGAAAGAAAGAAAAGAAAACAAAAAAGGAGAAATAGTTGAAATAAGGAAAAACAATCTATGACATACACAGCAGAAAATATTAGTACACACGAGATATTTCTACATAGGTCTGGATCGACTCTCATTCCAATGCAGCTTCAAGAAACAGGATGGGTGCCTTATCCCTCCTTGCCACACAAATAGCTTTGCAGTATAGAACTAAAGTCTTTCATCATCCAACCAACTGCAACAGAATGTACACTGATATCAAATCACAAACTGTTATTTGTACTTTTATTATAATTATTATATTTGGAAGTAGTATACTTAGTGATCGCACAACCTGTTATGATTATTCCTTGCAATTATAAAGCTCTGTCTTACCTTTATGTGTTTCTTGCAGTGTGTAAACCACTCTATATCATTGGCCTTAATCTGTGTGAGGATATTAACTGGGAATAATATGATATGCAATTGCCAACACCTGAAGGGCAGGTTGCATGCCACAAGCAAGCACTGACTGCTCTTTTGGGAGGGAGCAAAGGTGAATTACTGCTATGGCACAAACAAGCATATGTTTCTCTTGTTACTCTCCGTGTTTTTCATCCTAACTGTTGTTTGACCTTTTGAGGGTTGTGAAGACAGAAACTGCAATGTGTATTATTACTTTTTAACTTCTCTTTGCAATGATTTTCCAGTACAACAGTATGGTTCTAAACTGAGGGCATGCAGTGATTATCTGTACTTTTGAGAGATATGACTATGTGAATCTTTGATGCCTGAGGCCTACTACTTACTAATGGACACATATAAGTCAAATAAGTCTCTATTGTCACATGTTAAGTACAAATCTCCCACCTTCTTTACTTGCTTACTGTACCACATGATGAAATACAAGGATATGCCATAATTTATGTTTCTTTATTTTATTTTACATTTGTTAACCGTGAAATTCCAACTGGACCAGGTCCATTTTCAGCGGAGGCCTGGGGAGAAAAGCTCTGGCATCAAGTTATACAAATACAGTACATCGAGAATAATATACAAAACAGGTTACATCATGTATGCTGAGCATAGTAATATAACAAGAAATTAATAAAACACTCCAGGTAAAAGAAGATATAGAACATAGATTAAAGACAATGTCAGTTACAGTGCATTCAGCATAATACACAAAACAGGTTTCATCCTGTATACTGAGCATAGTAATATAACAAGAAATTAATAAAACACTCCAGGTAAAAGAAGATATAAAAGAGAGGTAAAAAGACAATGTCAGTTATACACTGGTAAGAGAAGAAAATATATCAAGTAAGATTCTACAGTTAAAAGTACCCTTTCAGATTACCAAGCCTACAGGAGATCAGAGATCCAGCATGTGATCAGAAAGGAGTTTGGGGAGTTAATAGGGTTTCTGCCATTTTAATTTCTCCAAGTCTTTTGGGTTTCTAATACCATGATGGGAATGGACCCCATTCCTAAGTCAAAGTACGATTAAAGTTCATGAAATTAGTATTGTTTCACTCTTTGATGTTAGCCAAAAGTGCTCTTCGCAGCACCCGCAATGTGCCCAGTAATGACTCCTATTGCAGGTCGTACGATGTTTCACGAATTCATAACATATCTAAATACAATTATAAATTATTTTTTATAAGACCAGTTGCTTCTACTACTGTTGGAACTATCTGGGTATCTTTCTTCCACATGGCTCTCGTTTCTGCCTGCAGATCGAGGTATTTTATGACTTTGTGTCTCTCTGCATGCAAGACACTGTAATCACTAGGTGTGGCAATTTCAAGGATCAATGCTACTTTTGTCTTCTTTTCTTGGACCACTTTATCCAGTTTTTTAGCATCTATCTTTTGGACTGTTGGTACTGGGTGATCCCATGTGATGTAAACTTCATAATTTTCTATGATTCTCTGTGGCTCATATTTCCAGTGCTTTTCAGCCACTTCAATACCATAATGTTTGCACAATCTCCAGTGTAACAATCTAGTCACATTATTATACCTTTCAGTTTACATTCCCTCTGCCATAAGAGAGTCACAACTAGCAATAAGGTGTGTGACTGTTTCCAATTCGGTTCCACAAAACCTACATATATCTGTTTCTCCCACATGTTCAATGGACTTAGTAAACCAACGTATACGTAGCCCACTATTTTGGGCTGCCAATATTACCCTTTCATTTCTTGATGTAAATTCACCTCTCCTCAACCATTCCTGCATTCATTCTTGATCAACCTGAGGCTCTTCCAAAAGTTTTCTATACTTGCAACTATATTTATGTTTTTTCCACATTTCTTGCCTTCTCATCTGATCCTTCACCTTATATTCTTTCTTTTGTTTTTTAGCACATTCAGTTGCTGCCTAATTTTTATCCACGTCTGGTTTGATTTCAATTCCTGCTTGAGGTTGATATGCTTCTGCTAAATTAAGCAGAGATGTCATCTTAGATTTATTCTCCTCATGTTTCAAAACTTTCACCACATTTGGCTCTTGTGAGGTCAGTAGATATGTGTGGAGTCCCACGATTGCAGATCTATACATGTAATCAATTTCAAGGAGGCCCATCCCTCTTTCAGAATGGGAAATATAGAATCTTGGTATACACTGATTTTTATAAATCATTTGGTGAGCATGAAGCATCCTTCTTGTTTTAATAGCCAATCGATCCAACACTTTTTGGGCCCAGTCAATCACTCCAAAACTATAAGTTAGGACAGGAAGAGCAAATTGATTTATAGCTTGGATCTTGTTCCTAGGTGTCAACGTTGTTTTCAGGATTAATTTAAGTCTTCAAAAGTACTCCTTACTAAGCTTTATTCGCATTTGTTCATGTTTTATTGCAGATCCTTCATCAATTCCGAAGTATTTATATATCCCCTCCTGCTCAAGTTCTTTTATATAACATTCTTGCCCCAAACTGATGTTTTCCTGGTGCTGCAATTTTCCTTTTTTAAGGGTTGCCTTTGCACATTTATCAAGACAAAATGACATTCCAATATCATCTGAAAAAGTTTTGACAATCTGTAGCTGTGTTTTCAATTCATCACCTGATGAGCTAAACAATTTGAAATCATCTACTAGAGAAGATGAGAAGTCATTATACTTTGTTGTTTTCTAGAAGCCAAATTATAGCCATGACCTAAGCTGTTAAGTAAACAGCTTAATGGATTAATGGCAAGGCAAAATAGCAACGGTGACAGGGAGTCCCCCTGGAATATCCCCCTTTGGATTTTTATCCCTGGGATAATAATCTGTCCTTTATCATGGCTTAATTGCAAAGTGGTCTGCCACTGTTTCATGGTTACTGTAATGTAATCACTCAGTGTAGGATATACCATATACATGTTTAAGTACTCTAGTATCCATGAATGTGGGAAAATGCTTTTTTATAGTCAATCCATGCCATACTTAGAATCTTCCCTTTCTTACAGTTCTCCACTATAACTTTATTTAACAACAAATTATCCTTTGTTCCATATGACTTTCTTTTATTGCCCTTTTGTTCTACTGCCATAATTGAGTTTTCTTCTAAATGACTATAAAATCTGCCGGTGTCAATCCCTGCGTATAGTTTATACGTCGTTGGAAGACAAGTTATTGGTCTATAATTTTAGGGTAGCTTGCAGGTTCACTCTTAAGTAAGAGCATTGTTTTTCCTGTTGTTAACCAGTGTGGTGTCTGTTCGGGGTGTGCATATAAATAGTTCTTACTCATGGCTAGAGCTTCATGTAAAGAAGTTAATACTTTAAGCCAAAAGTTAGGTACTGCATCTGGGCCTGGGGTTTTCCAATTAAAGGCTTTTCTCAACTTTGTTACAATCTCTCTGGCTGTTATTTCATCCCATTTCATATCCTGTACCTTTAAACTTCTTATTCTTTCTTTTACATCTTCTATCCATTTAGTATATTTGTTATGTTGCACAGGATCTTCATAGATACTTCTCCAAAATGTATCTACTTCCTCTTTTTTCGGTGGTCTATCAATTCCTTTTACCTTATTTCCCAATTCTCTATAAAACTTTTTTGTGTCATCAGTAAATTGCTTATTTTCTGCTTTCCCCTTATATTTATCTTCGTATCTTCTGAGTCTTTCTGTCTGTTTTGAAAGTTTTAGTTTGTTATCTCCAATAGTGCATAATAGATCCTGGTCTGTTCTAATGCTGTGCATTGCTTTTATCACATCTATCTTTCTTAATATTTTTGTTGATCTGTTCCCTCTTCTATAATCTTCTAACAATGACACTTCTTGTCTTAATCGCTTAATAGTTTTCTCTATTCAATATTTCCATTATGGTATTCACTTTATTTTCTCCCTCACTACCCTATGTTCATGTGGTAGAATGTTGTCAGTTATTAATTTAGCAGCACAGTAATATATTCTGTTTACTTCTGTTATATTTCATGGATATCTATGGACAGTCCTAATTACTGTGTTCATTTGTTTTATCAAGCTTCTGACTTTTGGGGTTTTATTAACCCTCTGCAGTATATTTCTCTCATTGATCTTGATATATGTGTCTTTGTCTATTAAATTAAGCAACTCTTCTCTTAACTCCTTTTCTTCCATACTGAAGGCACATCCCTTAGGTTCATAGGTCCATAGGTAGGTACTAGGCTATCTGCCTGAGGGCATTTATAAGCCTAGCCAGAGTGTGTCGGCTTTCACCACTCCATTGATTAATTAACTGATCCTCTGTCAAGCAGAGCCAATTAAGTGATCCCAGGGGTGTATTTTCTGTTACCCATCAACTCATCAAGGTTTCTCTTGAAAAGTGTTAGTGAGGGGCTCTGCCTGATGTAATTTGGAATTTTGTTCCAAAGCATGGGGAGACCCTGTGACAGGAATCTATCCCTCCAGCATGTTCTATTTAGTGTTGTGGTGAGGTTTAGCTCACTAGAGCATGTGGCTCGCAGTGACTTGGATTTCTTTAAGAGGAGCATGTCCATCAATTCTGAGTTGGACAAGGCTTTGTAAGTCAGGCAGAAATCACCTCTGAGAAAGTGATATACCACTGAGTACAGCCAGAGTTTTTTCAGTCAGGCTGCATAGGACATATGTTTGAGGCCAGTAATCCTCTTGGTGAGGTACTTTTGTGGTCTTTCCAGCTGTTGGAAGTGTCTTGTGAGGTATATCCCAAATGCGGCATTGTACTCTATGATGGCTCTAATGAGTGATGAGTAGAGGGCCACTATAACCTCTTTATTTCAAGATGCGAACCCTTTAGTAATTAGATGGGCCACATAGAAGGATTTCCTAACTACTTTGGCAATATGATTGTCAAAGGAGAGATTACTATCTACCAGGGTCCCCAGATCTCTTATTACCTCTTCTGTATTAAAGGGGCTGCCACCTATGTGGTAATTCGTGGGTGTTTTATTTTTCCCAAATGGGATGACTATGCATTTTTTGGCATTTAGCTTGTGGCCATGACTTTGACACCAGGTGTCCATCTCAGCAAGGCCCTTTTGAGGATGTCCTTGTTAGCCAGATAGTCAATTATGGCTCCCAGTTTGCAGTCATCAGCAAACTTGGTTAGCCATAGTCCTCCTGTGTTTGGCTGTACTTCTGAGAAGTATATGCCGAAAAGTAGGGGTCCCAGGACTGAGCCATGTGGGACACCACTTGTGCCTGGTTTAGAGTCAGACCTGGAGCCTGCTATTCTTACCGTGTGAGTTCTGTCTGTAAGTCAGTTGGCAACCCATCTCATTATGTAGGGGTTTATGTTCAGGCTGGTGAGTTTTTCTGTAATACCTGAGTGGGGAATGGTGTTGAAAGCCTTGGCGAGGTCAAGGTAGGCTGTGTGAACCACCTTTCCCTTGTCTATGGCCTTGGTGACTGTCTCAAAGAAGTCAACCAGGTTTAGTAGGCATGATCTGCCCTTAACAATGCCGAACTGGCTTGGGTCAAGTGTTTGGAGGTTCCCAATGTCTTTGTTAATGAGTTCCATGATGATGCGCTCCATAGCCTTGCAGACCAGGCTAGTCAGGCTTATGGGGTGATAGTTACCAGGGTCAGTTGTGGCCCCTCCTTTGTGGAGAGGAATAACCATTGCTGTGCACCATTCTATGGGCACATAGCCTGTGGAGAGGCTGAGGTTGAACAGCGTGTTTAGGTGTAGGGTTAGTTTGTTCTGTAGTTCGTGCAAGACGCAGCCTGGGACACATCATCTGGTCCCATTGACGCTGTGTTTTTGGCTTTTGAAAGGGCTGTTTTCACCTGTGTGTCTGTGATTTTTTGGGACACTACACTTTTCTGGTATTGTTGTGGGCCCTTTTGGAGGTGAGAGGGGGGTGAAGTTTGCACTGAAATCTATCTGCCAGAATGTTGGCAATATCAGTAGGTTCAGTATATTTTGTGCTATTTTGCACTAGTTCAGTGCATATCTGCGAGTTGCCACTTAGATTCTTAACATAGCTAAAAAAAGGCTTTGTGGTTATCTTTTGAATCCTTGGCTATTTTTCTTTCGAAGTTAGCCTTGGATGATTTCATGAGGGACCTTAGTTTCTTACTGATACTGATCAGGGATGTCTTTCCTTCTTGGGATTTTCTTTTTTTCTGAACTAGTTTCCTCCTTCTATTGTATAGCCTGTTTATTGCAGGGGTCCACCAAACTGGTTTCCTTCTCTTAGAGGACTGAGTCTTGGTTTTGCTAGGGATGGCATGATCCATGCGTCCTTGTAGGTGCTCAAAGAGTGCATTTGTAAAGGTTTCTGCATCTTGGGCAGCATTATCCTTTAGCGTGGGGGTTGTGAAACTTACCACTTCTGTTTTAAGTAAGATGAAGTTTGCTTTAGAAAAGTTTTTTACTGTGGTTTCCTTAGTTGGGGGTGGTGGTGGGGTGTGGCCATGCAGAGTGATTAGTTTGTGGTCTGATCTAACCAGTGATGGGCTGACCTCCGGTGTGGAACCCCTGTCGCCCATGTTGGTGATGACCAGGTCCAATATGTTTCCATCTCTGGTAGGGGAGTTTACCAGCTGATCTAGGGCATTTGAGTTGATGAATTCCAGGAAGCGCTGGGCATGGGAATTTGTACTCGAGTAGTTTTCCCAGTGAATGGTAGGGTAATTGAAATCGCCCAACATCAGGGTGTTTGGTAGGACCTTCATGTTTTCCAGTGTCTCCAGAAAGGTGGAGTGGTGGTCCTGGGTCATGGAGGGTGATCTGTAGCAGGCCACAATTTGCATTGCAGATTTTCCCAATGTTAGTTGCACATGGATGATCTCAGAGGTATCAAGCTGTGCCACTAACCTGGAGGTGTAGGTATCCTTGATGAATATGAATACACCCCCTCCTTTTGTGTTTTGGTCCATTTTCTGTGGCAGAAACGTGTGGTATGAGTTGTAGCCCAGTAGTGCTGGCGTGCTCTCTGGAGCCTTGAACCACGTTTCAGTTACTGCACAGATGTTGACATTCTCCATATTGAGGAGTGCTTTGAGCGCATGCATTTTGAGATTTAAACTCCTGGCATTGAGTAGCAAAACCCTCAGTTTTTTTGTTAATTGTGCTGTTTACGAAGGTGGGTTTGACTTTTGACACTTGCCTAAAAAAGGCACACTGGGGGCAGCAAGAGCCTTGACCAGTATTCAAAAGCCTAGGGGTGACAGGTGCAAGCCATTTCTTGCAAAACAACGTGGTTTGTCGAGCATGACATCCCAGGCTAACAGACACTGGATCCCCTTTGAATGACACCAGAAGCTTAGCCAATTGTTGAAATTGATCATTTTTTTCTTTATATGGAGGTATCATTCTTGGTGAGGGCAGGATGCTACTCAGGGTCAGGGTCATACTAGCCTGGGCTGCATGATCAGAGAGCTCTTCCATGTCTCTTTTCATGTAGTCCAGGGAGGTACATCTCAGGTCATTCACACCATCATGAACAATAACAGAGTCATATTTGTACTTGTTCTGGAGTGACCTGAGTGCTTGTGTTATGTGGCGGATTCTGGCTCCCGACAGGCAGCTAGCAGTAACCTTCTGCTTGTCCAGCCTAGTGAGTGGGACATCAGAGTCACCTATTACTTGTGTGTTAGGTATGTTATTTCGCCTTAAGGGCTGTGGTTGGGCGGCACACTGATTTTGTGTTTTATGTGTTGTTTGGTTTGTGATGGGAAGTGCAGGTTGTTTGGGTGTCTGCTTTGGAGGTCTCCGATGCTTTTGCAGGTTTTTATTTAGAGCCTCTGAGTATGGTTTTGTGTATTTATATGTATTTTTTGCCAGTGCTGTTTTAGTAGGTCTGTGTGTGTGGCTGGAGGTGTGGTGGAAGTGTTTTCCATTTCCTGCGGGGATTCTACAGAAAGTTCTATAACATCTAGCATATGTAGCATATTCTCTTCAATTTCATCCGGTGTCATCTGTTGTTTTGTCATATGGAAACTCACTGGCCTATCACTCCTCAACACTGACTGCATCAGAGTTTCCACAGTTTCCTGTTCCTTTCCTTCCTGTCTAGCTTCAAGTGAACTTTTATAGTGGTTTCCTGAGGAAGGCTCCAAAACATCTTGATATGGCACCTGACCTGTTGCTTCCTGTTCCACTTGTTTCCCCTTAATTTGGATATCCATTGGTCTATCCTGTTGTGGTGCTTTCTGCATTTGATTTTCTACACTGAATCCTTCACTTTGCCACTGTTCCATAACCTCACTTTCTCTTTCTTTGACTTCTCCATTACTAATCACTTTGTCTGCTTTTCTTCTTAGTCTTCTTATTTTTTGTATTGTAAAGTTTTCCATATCTGGACTCCTTTCCCTATATTTTTCTTCAATTATCTTTGGTGATGCTTTTTGTATTGGTTAGTTTTGCTTTCTCCTTTGCATAAATATTACACCATATTAAATCTCTTTTCATTTCCCCTGTCCATATTTCTTCTTCACATGTCTCCTGATCTTCTTGCTTTTCCTAATTCTTGGGACTCACTCCATCATGCTGTGATAGGTTCATAGGTTTATACTAGGCTCTCTGCCCTAAGGCATTTATAAGCCTAGCCCAAAGTTTTGTGGCTTACGCCACCCCTTATATGAAAAAATACTGTACCCATTAGTTTGTTGTGCCTCTGTCCAGCAGTGACACAGAGATGATTCCCAGGGTAAACCTATGATCTCCCATCCACAGGTCAAGATTTCTCTTGAACAGAGCCAGCGAGGTGCTCTGCCTCACATGGACCGGAATTTTATTCCACAGCATAGGGAGTCTCTGAGTGATAAATCTATCCCTCCAGCATGTCCTATTTATATCCGTGCTAAGGTTTAAGTCACTTGCTCTAGTGGTTTTGTTGGATTTGGATTTTTTGAGGTGGAGCATGTCCATTAATTCGGGTTGGACATGGCCTTGTATGTCAGGCACATGTCACCTCTGAGCAGACGGTATGTGACTGAATAGAGCTGGAGTTTCTTCAATCTGGCAGCATATGACAGATTTTGGAGTCCCTTTATCCTTTTGGTGAGGAACTTTTGGGGTCTCTCCAATTGCTGCAGATGTCGGGTGAGATACATCCCGAATGGGGCATTGTACTCGATCATTGGTCTGATAAGTGAAGAGTACAGGGGAACAATGACCTCACTAGATCTGGATGTGAATCCTTCATGATCAGGTGGGCAATGTAGAAGGTCTTTCTAACCACTTTAGCAATGTGAGTGTCAAAAGAAAGGCCACTGTCAACCTGGGTCCCCAGGTCCCTGATAACCTCTTCTGTGCTTAGTGGATTGCCACCTATATGGTAGCTTGGGGTTACCTTGTTTTTCCCGAAGGGTATGACTATACATTTTTTAGCGTTTAACTTCAGGCCATGGCTCTGGCACCAGCTATCTGTTTCTGTGAGTCCCTTCTGAAGGATATCCGTGTCTGATGCACTTTCCACTATGGCGCCCAGTTTGCAGTCGTCTGCAAACTTTGTCAGCCAAAGTCCTCCCATGTTGGCCTGTACTTCTGAGAAGTAGATGCCGAACAATAGGGGGCCAAGGACTGAGCCCTGTGGGACACCACTTGTGACCGGCTTGGAGTCTGACATAGCGCCAGCAACTCTAACCCTGTGGGTTCTGTCCTTAAGCCAGTTTGCAACCCATCTTGTGACATATGGGTTTACATTTAAGCTGGTAAGTTTTTCTACAATACCCGAGTGGGGTATTGTGTCGAAAGTCTTTGCAAGGTCAAGGTAGGCTGTATGGACTGCCTTTCCCTCATCAATGGCCTTGGTGACTGTTTCGAAGAAGTCGACCAAGTTCAAAAGGCATAATCTGCCCATGACGAAGCCAAACTGGGTCGGGTCCAATGTCTGCAAGTCCCCTATATCTTTGTTTATGAGCTCCATTATGAGATTTAGCCTGTGATGATGTAGCCTTAGATGATGTAGCCTGTTTTAGACCTTCTACATTAAATCCTTCACTTCGCAGGCACTCCATAACTTCAACTTCTATTTCTTTAACTTCTACTTTACTAATCATCTTTTCTACATTAAATCTTTGTGCTTTTAGTCTTTTTAGTGTGAAGTTTTCCATATCTGGATGCCTTTGCCTGTATTTTTTTTAGAATATCTTTGAAACTGCCTTCTGTATGTTAGTTAATCTTGGCTTTCTCCTTTGCATAAATATTGCACCATATCAAATTGCTCTTTCTTTCCCATGTCCATATTTCTTTTTTATATTTTTCAAATACTGCTAGGTTTTGTTGATTATATTTTCTCACTTCTTCAGATGCTTCTTTTTTCAAAGAGATCAAAGTTTCTTGATCTATATACTGTTTTTCAAAAATCTGTTGTATTAATTAAAACAAATTTTTATTTGAAGCTTGTGACAGTTTTTCCTGCGGAAGTAATTTTCTTTCCTCTAATTTCTTTCTTAATCGTTTTGTATTTCTTGTGCCTGGAAATTCTGGGCTTTTTACATAATAGTAACAATACATAATTTCTTTCTTATCCTAAATAGTCTACTCTGTCGTCTTTATGGCTCTTCTTTGGCCAATCATTTTTTGTTGTTTTTGTGGACTACTACTTCCTTGTACAATAGGGGGGCCATCCTCCCCCTGAGACTGGCCTAGCCCCATTGTAAGATTGTTTCCATATTTTGAGGATTCTACACTGTCATTTTTCCCAGTCCTGGCACCAGTGTGCCTACCAGTAATAGCAGTGTGGGTAGGGTTATGCGATACAAGGGGATAACCAGGTACTAAGAAGATGCAATTTGTGGAAGCTTTTGAATATGGATGTGGAGGGGGCAGTGGACATGGATAAAGGAAGAGAGTTCCAATTTCTGGCAATGGTGTTGGAGTAGAGCACTTTCCCTGCATTATTATTAGCCTTGGTGATGGAGAGGCGAGATTTTTCACTAGATCTTAGGTACTGGTTTGCAGTATAAGCAGTAAATAGGCTGGATAATGAGTTTTTTTTCAGGATATTTGAGAATATTGTAGGCTGTCCCCAGCTGGTGATAGTTAAGTAGCTTTGGTAGCTCAAGCCATTTTAGTTCTTTTAGTGCAGTACAGTGATGGGTTCTAAAGGTTGAGTTAGTAGCAAACTTGGCTATTTTATTGTAGCATGATTCTAGTTTGTCTAGGTCACATTGTCTGATTTGGGTAAAGACTGGTGCTGAATTGGTGCTTAATATTATTAAACAATACATTCCATGTTCAGGACATACATTGTAAATGCAACTGTTGTCAAAGTGTTAGTTCAGGGCTGACTATGTCTGATGCAAGCAGTACACAGCCAATACACAGGGAGGTAAAGGATGTGTAAGTTGCCTGGCATCAATGTTACTATATGTATGTGAATAAGAGTAAGGTTTTAGGCCTCAAGGTGGTGAGTGAGTGAATGTGCTATGCATTGTCTCTTAGCCAATGCAGGATCATAATGAGAACACCTATGTCTGCCTACACTCAAAGCAGCTGACGATTCCCTCTCTGACTCCTCATCTGCCTGTGGCTGTGGTAACCTTGGCATTGATGGTGGGATGTGTGATCCTTCCCCTTCCTGATCCTGCTGCAGCTGTTTCCTCCAGATTATGTTGTGTAGAATTGCACATACTGTGAATATTTCTGCATATGTCCATGGATTATACAGGAGGGCTTCCCCAAATATATCTAGGCACTGGAACCATGACTTCAGCAGCCCAAACACATGCTCTATGACATTTCTGGTTTGTGTGTGTGCCTCACTATGACATTCTTCCATGGATGTGTGTGCATTTTTGATAGGTATCATCAGCCACGGTTCCAATGCATAGCCAGCATCCCCCAGGAAATGACCCTGTGGGATATCCCCCTACCAAACATCTGGTAGAGTTGGGAGGTGTGCCAGATATGTGAATCGTGGTAACTGCCAGGGTTGCCAGCACACACGTTCAAGATGAATCCTTTTGTATTACACATGACTTGGCAGATGATAGCGTGGCAGCCCTTTCTGTTAATGTAGAGCCTACCCTGTTCCATGATGGTTCATTAAATTCTAAATGAGAACAATCTATGGCACCCATTACTTCATGGTAATGTGCTACCTGATAGAAATAGTAAGTCAAAAACTGTTACCCAGATGTGAAGACTCCTGTATAAAAATACAAAACCAACAGTAAAAAAAGCCAGGAGTACTAAGCGGCAGAACAAAATCCACATAGACTAATCTCCGTACAGAACCAAGACACAAAGCAGGCAGTTTTCACTTCACCAAACTGAACCAGAACACAGAGCAGGCAATTTTCACTGCACCGATAAACAATTGCAGTCTCTCATGAATGAACACAAAGCAATCTTCACTCAATTCAAGAGATGAATAAAAAATGGCAAGTGCTTTAACCTGACTGGGCTTCTTCAAGCCAATATAAAACTTTAGTTTTAAAAGAAACTATTTATGCTGTAAAAACTGACATCATTTCCTGTATTCCAATAAATTAATCAACAATTAAAAAACAAATGGTTCTAAACCATTGCATACTCATTATTTAGCAGCATAAACAGCAAAAAAACACAATTCAATACCTATGATACAATGTTAAAAACATAACTAAACTAAAAATGCAAGACAAAATTACTAAAACACGTAAATAATGTCACACTTAGAGCATACAAAACAAATAACATATATATCTATATATATATATATATATATATATATATATATATATATATATATATATATATATATATATTAAATAAACAACTGCTATGCTGCTAAATAATGAGTATGCAATGGTTTAGAACCATTTGTTTTTTAATTGTTGATTGTTGATTAATTTATTGGAATACAGGAAATGATGTGTACATACTGTTCAGAGAAAGAGCAGTTGATAAGAATAGATATGGGATAGGAAATGGATGTAGCAGCGAATTTTAGAAATTTGTTGGGAAGTTGATAAACTGCAAGAGTACATGGTTTTAATTTAGCTAGGAGTTTCTTTAAGTAGATGGTTTGAACTGGCTCGAGAGAGAAAAGGGTAGAGTTGAATTCAGCAGGGGTTGTTATAAATAGTGGCAGATTAGTGGTGTTTAATAATGTAATTATCAAGTTGAAAAAGTGGGTATTGAATTTTGAGCCAGATTTAGGGAATGTGTAAGAGTGAAAAGACAGGTTCAGCTTAGAAAATGGCCAGGTCGAGAGGAGATATAAACATTAAGTTAGTGGGCAGAGAGAGAAAAATAACAAAAATAGACTATGCAAGAGGAGAAGGCTGTTACTGGGAGAGGGAGTCATGGAAGGGACTGTACACAGGTGAAGGCGGAGAAAGTGTGTAAGGGGAGAGAAACTCAAGATGTATTTAAGAATGTTTTGTGACTAGAACAGGAGTAAGGGGAGAGGATGGACTGAATGAGGAGTGGTGCAAAAATAAAAAGAACAAAGGCAGGCAGAAGGAAGGATTAGTGAAATGGAATGCAGAGGCAGATGAAGGGATGACTGAAACAAGTTGTGGGTGAGGTGAATTACATAGAGGGGAGAGGGAGGTGATGTGCAAAAACAGTATCAGGGAGGTCAAAAAAGTGATAAGATGTAGGGAGTTAGCACATTACATACAATAGTAGCGCAGGAGTAACTTGTAGCAGAGGACTTCAGTTGGAAGGTGTCTTCCTGCGTGTCTTGCAGCAGAGGTTTATTTGTACTGGTGCAAGTGAGGTTCTTAGACCTTATGGCTGTCTGCACACCACCGGGGGGAAGGCAGTATGAGTTCAGTAGGACAAAGATGGCCATTCCTGCAGTTGTCTGGTGAGGTACAGACAAGGGACCCTTGTACTTAATTAGTGGATTGATAAGGGTGGAGTACAACAGAGCTATAATGTCCCTGGTCTTAGGTGTGATGTCCATATGTGTGAGGTGCATAATGTAGAATGTGTGTCTCACCACTATGGACACATAGTGATGAAAGTGCAGACTGTACTGATATTGTATGAGGAAAGTGTCACAACAATGTGTTTGAACTGAGAGGGGTGCTATTTTTATCATGATTACCAGGTGTACTTCATTGCCAAAGGGGACAATGAAGCATTGTTTGCTGTAAGGTTCAGTATGTGAGTTTTGCACCAAATATTTGTCTCTGTTAGCCACTTCTGTAATATGTTGCCATCATTGGGGGCATCTATATGAGTGCATCCAATTATCAGTCATCTGCAAATGTAGTAAACTACAGGCCATCTACCATTGCCTGCACTTCAGGGAAGAAGTTTCCATACAGTTTGGGCCCGGAACAGGTCCTTGGGGTATTCCATTGGTACGTGGCTAGTGGGGGGTGCAGAACTCAACTTTGAGAATATGTGTTCTGTTGGTGAGACAATAGTTGTAGTTCTGCATGCTACTAGATTGGTGTGCATTGCACATAACACACCATTTGATATTGCTTCCTGAAGTGTAGGTGATATATCTGTGAAAAAAGTACGGAGACACCAGAGTTTTATTGCTTGGGGGAGGGGGGGGGGGCAACACATGGCTGTGTTGTAAATATGTTATACAGTGTGAGATAGGGCCTTCATTTTTTAATGTTTCCACATGTAATGTCATGTCATACATGAGAAATGGACAATAAACAGCAGTAATGGTGCAACAAGCAGCAGGTTTGTGCAAGGGTTAGCAAAGTGCATACGTATGTGAGATACCCATGTTTGTGTTTAGCTAAGCAGTGGGCAAACACGAGCCACATAGCTAAAGTTTAACAGTAAGTATTGAGTCTATGAACCATACCTGCTACTTAATTGACACTTTGGCAGCACATGTCAATGCGTTGATACATTCTTTTCTGGAGCCAGATGGTACTGGGTTCATATCTTTTTCACTCTCTCTCTTTTTATTTTGGCCAGTATTTGCAGGAATCAGAGGAAATTGAACGGCAAGTTTGGCTGTGTTTATTTGGTTTGCGTGAAGTGCAGCAGTATGCAAATTGGAAAACTGGACCCCCCCCCCAGGAATCAGTCAGTACCCAGACAACAGTGAACTACAACATAGTCAAGTGTTTATCAACCCTCTCATGGCAACAGGTGTAACTGGAGGACTACCATAAACATGGTCCTGGGTTTGAACACAGCATATTCCATACACTTTTACTTTTGTCCCAATTCCAGTCATGTACTATCACATTATTATCAAATGTATGACTGTGGGTATGCTGTGTACTATATTCTTCTAAGTATATTTCTGCTATCTGGACCAGCATGTCCTTCTCATTTGCCTAACACACGCATACAACTGCCTGTGTAATTTTTCATTGCTTGCCATTATTATGCACTGCTTACCATCGCACAAATGTGTGCACCATATTTGCGCATTGGTAAGCAGTGTGCAACATTTTCAAATAGTGTGTGCACTCCCAGGAAATGTGATAATTGGAATTATCGGGAAACCATCATCCTCCATTGCTCTTGATCCATGGTAGATATGGCAGGCATTTGTGGAGAGGGTGTGAGATTTAGGCCTCAGAGATGGGGTATACAGAAGTCAAAGATATTTGTTGGACTCTTAATGAAACAACTCAGTGCCAGCCTACTGCAGCAGAACTATTGTGGGTCTCAGTATAAGTCAGTGGGTTAGGATAGTTTATCCCAGGCTGTAACCAGTGCCACCAGTACCCGCTGCACTGATGACCAATGTTGGCACCACTTCAGTAACCTATGTCACAGGAAGATGGATATTGTAGATGCTTGGATCCAGGAATATAGGATTGCAAACTTCCCAGAGATGTGTAAGTATCAACTACAGGGAGTACTTGTAAGGCTTAATAGTGGAATATAGGCACGACTGGTATTAGTAATGGTATTCTGTTCTGTTTTTTCAACAGCTGCCATGGAAAGGGAGGTCAATGTTAGGACCCATGACACAGGATTGGTGAGGATGAGGGAAGCATGTGGTATGTATGCAGCAGAAGAGTACAGTTATTGTAGCACTAAAACTTAAAGATAGTTTTTTTTGTATTTTATAAAAATATTAGACTTTAGTCAGTGTTGTGGGTTCTAATACCACACTTCCCAAATATACAATACTGCTAATTCTTCAATTTTGGGTAACTTAAAGATTTAAAGTGAAAGTTGTATACCAGTAACAGACATGCCCTGCTTTAAACTATCATCTGTATAATTGGAACACAAATATGTGCAATACATGCATATGTAAAGGAGTACTTCCTGTAATATGTAGTATAGCATGCATCTGTTATGAGCTAGTAGTCTTAAAAGTAAAAGTTATCTGTTAGGGGTGGTAGTCTTATGAGAAAAGGTTAAAATAATACAGTCAAATAGTTGTATTACTGTATTGTATGTCACATATGAAGGTACTAATCATCTCTTTTTTTTTCTCTCATCCCAGCCATTACCTCTCTCTCTCTTTTTTTTAATTTTATTTTTTTAATATTTTATTTTATGTCATCAAAATGTGCCCATGTCATCCATATGTACCACATCAAAAAGTGCTCCACAGCACAGTGGAGTATGCTTGCCTCATGTGATCTGCCTAACTACACTCCGACGGCTACAGTACCATTGCACACACACTCTTTGAGATTTGATTTTCACACACACACACACACACACACACACACACACACACACACACACACACACACACACACACACACACACACACACACCTAGGGAAAAGCAGGCACAGATTTACCCACTGTATCACCTCCACCCACTATAACCTAGACTCACTGCAACCAGACAGCTACTTTAAGGCTCTTACTAGGGTACCCAATTACTTTTAATAAAATTAATGCTTATACAAATGGTAGTCTTAACCAAGGAGCAAGAATTTCAGGAGCATGAAGCCACAGTGCCAACAAATAAATGCAATTACTCTCAAAAAGTTAAACTATCTTCTAAACGACCAGCTGCAATAAAAGGTTTATATATATATATATTTAATAATAAACAATAATATAGAAAACATTAGAATACTGAATATCTATTTACAATAAACACCAGTGTTTCAATTTACAGGAAATATGAAAAATAACACAGAAGTATTCAGATTGATACAGAAAAAAATATTTAACTAGTCTCACTATATTTTCCTAACTGATTGAAGAATTATTATTCCCTGATTACCTACTAAAGCAAGGCAAAATGAAGTGGTGAGTGGTCTTGTCAGTTCCAAAACAGAGTGCTAAATTTCCTTTGTCACATCCCTCACTAGTATCTAAATACAATTTCTGTGCTGGCTACAGGATGACATCACATCTGGTCACCTAATTTTGTGGTTCCCACACTACCCCCTCGCTAGAAACTTGAACAGGGATCTAGTACAGATGTGTCACAATACACCTAGAGCTTTGCCAAGGTTAATTCCAGGATCTGGAGTCTGCAAAACAATTCCAATGTTTCCACCCTTTCTGCACAGGCTAATAAGCCATTCTCTGGACCCAAGGGTGGGAATTAGTTCAGTATTAAGGACAATATGAGTAGGATCCCAGTCCAGACATTGCATCTCTGGCTGCATTCAAACCTGTGATATAAAACCTTTATGGCCTAAACCAAGTCATTTAATTTCAAGCTATTTTTCTTAAGGTTAGCTGGTCTGAGCTCAACCTCTTCCATTCCAGTATCCTCTGTTAAAATGTATACACTTCACCAATTAACAATATAGTGAGACATACTAGTGTACTTCTTTTCTGTCCAGCAGGACCCACTGCTGATACATCCTTAACACAGTCAACTTTACAAATACATTTTAAACACAAGTATCGTTACAAATAATTATTTAAACCACTTTCAAAAAATGAAGGAAAATACCACAGATAAGTTTGATATTGAAATGACATAAAATTCTTTACAAATCTCCAGCTAGTTATGCTGGCATATGTTACCTATGCACTGCCCTACTCTCTCAGGCATAGTTTGCACTACCTCACATTATCACATTTCTCTTCCCTTTCAAGACTCATGCTAGTTTTTCTAGTGACCCTGGAGAAATACCGCTTGAGAGAAATGAGCCTGTCTGTGAATACATTAACCGATTCCCTATCTTGTCAGCTCATCTGCATTAGCACTGCTGACCCCACTGTGGGGGTGCACTGTCAGGTCAGATACTTGTAACTCTAGGCTCCACCTAAATAACTTGGAATTTTGTAGGCTGGTTTGATGTAGCCATGTTAAGGGATTGTGGTCTGTAACCACAGTGAATTTCCTTCCATACAGATAGGGTTAAAGTTTTTGCAGTTCCCATACTATGGCAAGACAGTCTCTTTGTATAGCTACATAACATTCCTCCCTGGGATTGCGACTACAGCTGACATATACAACGGGTTGCTCTTCTCCCTCTGAGGAAACTTGGATGAGTACATCCCCAACCCCATGGTTTGAAGCATCCATCTGCACAACAAATTCTTTGCTGTAATCTGGACTGGCTGGCAAAGGGAGTCCTCCCAAAGCCCCTTTAAGCCTTTGGAATGCCTGCTCACAGGCTGGGGGACACAATACATTATCTGGCCCATTTTTCCTCATCAGATCTGTGAGAGGAGCAGCTATGGTTCTACGATTGGAAATTAACTTTCTATATTACCCCACTGTCCCTAAGAATGCCCTCACCTGTTTATTGGTAACATGGACAGGCCACACCTGAATGGCTTCCACTTTGGCAGGATCTGGCTTAATCTCACCACTCCCCACTCTATATCTCAGGTAGGAGACCTCTGCCATACCCACCTGATACTTATTGGGCTTTATGGTCAGGCCTGCCCTGGACCTCCCTGACATGCTGAAGGTGTTCTTGCCAGGGAATGGTTGTAGATGGCAATATAATCCAGATAAGCAAGGGCATATTCTCTTGCTCCTGCTAGGATATGATCTACCAGTCCCCTGGAAGATCACTGGGGCATTTTGATCTTTGTGAACTCATATAATCCAAAAGCAGTCACAAAGGCTGACCTGTCAATAGTGGTGGGAGTCAAGGGCATGTGCAGGTAGCCCTTTGTCAGATCAATAGTGGTCAGAATCTTAGCCCCACCCAGCTACTCTAAGGATTCATCTGTCCTAGGCATGGGGTAAGCATCTGACTCTGCCTGACTGTTTACTTTTCTGTAGTCCACAAAGAATCTGGTGCTGCCATCCTTTTTTGGTACCAGCACCACTGGTTAGGCCCAGGGATTGCTGGAGTCTTGGATTATTCCCAGTTCCAACATTTCCTGTATCTCCTCACTCAGAGTCTGTCTTAGTCACTCAGGCATCCTGTAAGGGGCCTGCTTGAAAGATCTTTGGGGTCCTGTATCCAGATGCTGCTGCACCAGGTGAGTGCACCCAGGTTTACCAGCGAACATGCCCCCAAACTCCTGTAACACTGCCTGGATTTCTTGAACCTGGGTAGAGGATAGCCACTGGGACATCGCTACCCCTTCCACTGAGGTGACAGTCTGAGCCTCACTGAGGAGATCAATCACCAACGCCCCCTCAAACTCCTGCCACCCACTGAAAATACTTAGGACAAGGGCTTCCCTATCATGGTTAGGCTTCATCATGTTAACATGGTAGAGTTTGTGCCCCTGCCTCCTGCCTAGCAGGTTTATCATGTAGTTAACATCACTGACCTTCCTTACCACTTTGTAGGGTCCTTCCCAAGCTGCCTGCAGCTTACTGTGTCTGACAGGAATGAGCACCATAACCTGCTGTCCCACAACATGTGCTCAGACTCAAGCATTCTGGTCATACCAGACCCTTTTCTGCGGTTGGGCTCCTGCCAGGTTCTCCTGAGCCAAGCCTGTGAGCTTTCTAAGCCTTGTCCTGAGGTTTAGGACATATGCTACAACAGACTCCTTATAGGATTCACACTCACTCTCCTACTCATCAAGAATCAAATCCAAAGGCCACATCACTCTATGCCCATACAGTAACTCAAAGGGTGAAAAACCTGTGGATTCCTGTGGTACTTCTCTATATGCAAACAGCAGATGGGGCCCAATATTTGTCCCACCATCTCCTAAACAGGTCTGCAAATGCACTTAGCATGATCTTTAATGTAACATTTAACCGTTCCACAAGACTGTTAGTCTGGGGGTAGTAGGGGGTAGTCTTTAGGTGCTACACCCCACAGCACTTCCACAGAAAAGCCAGCAGGTTTGACATGAAATTGACACCTCTGTCAGTCAGTATTTCTCTTGGGAAACCTACCTACTGAAAAACTCTTAACAAAGCATTTGCCACCTGCTCTGCTTCAATGGAGGACAGAGCCACCACCTCAGTGTATCTAGTAGCATCATCTACTACCACTAGGATATATTTCTTCCCTGTGGAGCTTGGGATATTCAAAGGTCCCACTATATCTATACCTACCCTCTGAAATGGATCCTCAATCACAGGCAAAGGCATCAAAGGAGCTTTGACCTTGTCTCCTGCCTTATGCACTTTTTGGCACTGCTCACAGGTCCTGCAGTACCCTGTTATGTCCCTTGCAATCATAGGCCAATAACATTTCTGCATAATACATCTCTTAGTACACTTTATGCCCAAATTTTGGAAAGTCAGAGGATGCCTGAGGAGTGGAGAAAAAGTGTTTTAGTACCCATCTTTAAGAATAAGAGTGATGTGCAGAGCTGCAGTAACTACAGAGGGATAAAACTGATCAGTCACAGCTTGAAGTTATGGGAAAGAGTAGTAGAAGCTAGGTTAAGAAGGGAGGTGATAATTAGTGATCAGCAGTATGGTTTCATGCCAGGAAAGAGCACTACAGATGCAATGTTTGCTCTGAGAGTGTTATTGGAGAAATACAGAGAAGGTCAGAAGAAATTGCATTTTGTCTTTGTAGACTTGGAGAAAGCATATGACAGGGTGCCTAGAGAAGAGTTGTGGTATTGTATGAGGAAGTTGGGAGTGGCAGAGAAGTATGTAAGAGTGGTACAGGATGTGTACGAGGGTAGTGTGACAGTGGTGAGGACTGCAGTGGGAGTGACAGATCCATTTAAGGTGGAGGTGGGATTACATCAAGGATCAGCTCTGAGTCCTTTCTTATTTGCAGTGGTGATGGAAAAGTTGACAGATGAGATCAGACAGGAGGCCCCATGGACTATGATGTTTGCAGATGACATTGTGATCTGTAGTGAGAGTAGGAATCAGGTTAAGGAGACTCTGGAGAGGTGGAGATATGCTCTACAGAGCAGAGGAATGAAGGTCAGCAGGGCTAAGACAGAATATATGTGTGTAAATGAGAGGGAGGATAGAGGAATGGTGAGGATGCAGGGAGTAGAGTTGGTAAAGGTGGACGGGTTTAAGTACTTGGGATCAACATTTCAGGGTAATGGTGAATGTGGAAGAGAGTACAGGCAGGGTGGAATGGGTGGAGAAGAGTGTCAGGAGTGATTTGTGAAAGACGGGTACCAGTAAGAGTGAAAGGGAAGGTCTACAAGAGGGCAGTGAGACCAGCTATGTTATATGGATTGGAGACAGTGGCATTGACAAAAAGGCAGGAGTCAGAGCTGGATGTGGAAGAGTTAAAGATGCTAAGATTTGCACTTGGTGTGACTAGGTTGGATAGGATTAGGAATCAGTATATTAGAGGGTCAGCTCATGTTGGACAGTTTGGAGACAAAGCAAGAGAGACGAGATTGCGTTGGTTTGGACATGTGCTAAGGAGGGATGATGGGTATATTGGGAAAAAGATGCTAAGGGTGGAGCTGCCAGGTAAGAGGAAAAGAGGAAGGCCTAAGATAAGGTTTATGGACATGGTGAGAGAGGACATGCAGGTTGTTGGTGTGACAGAGCAAGATGCAAGGACAGGAAGAAATGGAAAGAGATGATCCGCTGTGGCGACCCCTAATGGGAAAAGCCAAAAGATGATGATGATGAGTACACTTTATGCCCATATGACCTGCAAAAGGAATGTCATGGACTATGGTTAGAAGTACCAGATCATAGGCTCTAGGCACTACCAATTGCTATATTACCTCACCCTCAAGCCCTCCCTCAGGGGTTCACTCTCTCTACTGTAACCCTTTTTTCCAGTATACAGACTTCCCTTTTCCTTGAGAATCAGGTGCTTCCTTAGCTTCCTCCCCCAAGCCTCATGATATAGGGTGCAAGAGCTAAGCCTGTCTCAACTGTACCTTTGTGACCCTTCCCAGCTCCCTAACACAGGAAGCCTGGTATCTTCTGACAGCAGTGCCTCACTGTCAGCATGGGTACTACCACTAACCTGGGCCCTTGCAGTCACCTTGTCCAAAGGAGCATCAGTACCTATCAGCAGCTGTGGCTCATCTTCAGGCTCACTGCTATAGGGTAGCTCTCCCCCTAAAATAGCCACATCCGCAGCCCTGCCTTCAGGTGTGGGGTTTGTCTGGATCTCTCCCAGGCTACCAGACACACATGCCTGTCTCCAAGCCTGAATGCCTTTAACTACATGCAAACAAGATACTGTATTATCAAAATCATTCCCTATCAAGACATCTACAGGGATATCCTCAAATACACCTAATTACTTGCTTCCTTTTCCTGCCTCACAGTCAAGGTGAAACTTGGCCAAAGGTTCATAGGTTGGTACTAGGCTATCAGCCCTAGGGCCTATACAAGCCTAGCCACAACAATTCTCCCGCTATTTCTTCCCAGAATATTTACTTTCCTGGTCCCCTGTCTAGCAGGGCAACTGACGTGATCCCCGGGGTGAATTTTCTATCTCCATCCAATCATCAAGGTTCCTTTTGAAGAGGGCCAAAGAGGCATTATGCTTGACTTGTACGGGCAGTCTATTCAGGAGTATGGGGAGTCTCTAGGACAGGAACGTATCCTTCCAGCACATTGTATTCATTGTGATGACCAAGTTTAGATCCCTGGAGCATGTGGCACTGAGGGATTGGGATTTCTTTAAGTGTAGCATGCCCAACAGCTCTGGGTTTGACATGGCCTTGTATGTTAACCAGAGATTGCCCCTGAGTAGATGATATGTGAAAGAATATAGCTGGAGTTTTTTTAGATGGTCAGCATAGGGCATCTGCTTTAGGCCTGTGATTGTCTTAGTGAGGTATTTCTGCAGCCTTTCCAACTGTTGCAGATGTCTTGTAAGGTACATACCAAATGGGGCATTGTACTCTATAATAGGTCTAATGAGAGATGAGTACAGTGAGACAATTCTGTATGAAAAGACCTTAGTGATGAGATGTGCCACACAGAAGGATTTCCTGACTGTTGTGGTGATGTGGTTATCGAAGGTGAGACCATTAGTCCACCTGTGTCCCTAAGTCCCTTATCACACCTTGTGTTTAGTGTACTGCCACTTATGTGGTAATTCATGCATACATGTTTTTTCCTAAAGGGGATAACTATACATTTCTTGGCATTGAGCTTCAGCCCATGGCTCTGGCACCAAGCATCTGCCTCTGTAAGTCCCTTTTGTAGAATATCCACATCATTTGGGGATTCGATAATGTCTCCAACTTTGCAGTCATCTGCAAACTTTGTTAGCCAGAGTCCCTTAGTGTTGGCCTGTATGTCAGAGAAGTAGATGCCAAACAAGAGCGGTCCCAGAACTGAACCCTGAGGTACTCGACTTGTCACTTGTCTGGAGCTGGATTTGGAGTTGGCTACTTTTACAGTGTGTGTTCTGTCAGTAAGCCAGTTGGCAACCGATCGAGTGAGATAGAGCTTAATTCCAAGCTTAGTAGGTTTATCTATGATTCCAGAGTGGGGGATGGTGTCAAAGGCCTTGACGATGAGTTTGATGAAGCCATGGGAGCTACAAGGTGAAAGCACTTAGTCTTTTTCTGCAATAAAGTTTGTCAAGTGTTACCGTTCTGTACAGAGGATTATAAAAGCCATTATTTGTTTCTCTGACCCACATCTGATGAAGTATTTAAATGAAAACGCTGTTTTTTTTTAATGTGTGCGTTCATGTGTTTGTGCCTATATTAAAGTGGATTTTACAAGAATTCCGGCTTATTCCTGGTCTTGTGGTACCTTGGATTGACTTATATTGGTACCTTTGTGGCTGTTTTTTTCGAATTTTCTTGATCTATACATATAAACTACATGCGTGCGTGCAGTCACAAACACACACACACACGCACGCGTGTATATATATATATATATATATATATATATATATATATATATATATATATATATATATATATATATATAGTTATATGGATCTAGGACATTTCACCGAATGCACATTTCACCGAAACTCATATCACCGAACACAAATCACCGAAAGCACAATTCACCAAAACACATTTCACAGAAAGTGGTATATGGCCTTGTCATCACTGTAGTGCGACCCTGGAGTTAATAAATATAGTAGGGGGGTGTGGGGGTGGAGCCCCCCACATATTTAAAGTATATATCATGTTTGGATAAGAGTAATATATTGCAATAGCAAGTATGCATGTATATAGTTTAACACATTTAAAATATGTAGGGGGCTACACCACCCACACCCCTCAATGTGGGGGGGTAGTGCCCCCCACCTCCCTAATATATATATATACCAACTCCAGGGTCACACTACAGTGGGGACAAAGCCATATACCACTTTCGGTGAAATGTGTTTCAGTGAATTGTGTTTTTGGTGAATTGAGCTTTCGGTGAAAAGTGCACACTAATTTAACTTTCGGTGAAACGTGCATTCGATGAAATGTCCTAGATCCATATATATGTATATATATATATATATATATATATATATATATATATATATATATATATATATAACTACATCTATGTTTATCTATTTATATTATAATGAATAGTCAAGTCCCAAAAAGAGGGACAATCATACAAGTGTACACAACTGAGCGAGCTGACATTAAAGCAAAAACCATTATAAACAAGCACATGTGAGTATGACTATGAAATATTACATTGTACCAAAATTAAAACACTCCAGTAAAATAAAACACAACCCAGTGTGTTTTTGTATGAGGCAAGCCTCCTCCATCCCTATATAAGAAACTTCACCTCCATATCTCTATAACTTCACATATACTGACTGAATGCTGAAAGGTCATATGCTGAATCCCTGCAGTACTATGATCTCAAACATTTACAGTATTGCAACACCTCAAGTTACCATCCCTTATAAAAGTTCAAGCACATCCTGAATACAACCAGAAGCACTACCTTTTAGCACTTCCCATAACATCACAGATGTATGCTTCCTACCTTTGTACTAACATTACAGGTGAGTTTGAGGAGAATGATGGATCAGAGCATGGTTTGACATTTTTGTACATGCATTACAGGCGAGTTTGAGGGGAGAGAGATGGATCAGCCCATGGTTTGACATTTTTTACTTACATTACAGGCGAGTTTGAGGAGAGAGACGGATCAGCCCACGGTTTGACATTCTTCATCTTATTTTAGGGTATGATCATTATAACATGCAGTTGCTCAGTTTAGCACAGCTACTCTCTATTTGACCAAAGGTGTTTTCATCCACATGTTTACATACACATACATGCACACATATAGACAGATAGACAGATAAATAGATAACTAGATAGGCATGGTTTTCTAAGTAGAAAAATGCAGACATTATGAATTCATCATGGTTTCAGGCCAGGATACAATGATATGATAGTTATCTACACAATGGCAAACGTTATGCCTTTTGCTGTGGAGGATAGCTATTTGTCAAGGGCAGTCTTCACTGATTCTGAAAGAGCATTTTAATCTGCCAGTCATAGATGACTTCTCCTTAATTTAAACAAATTAGTTGTAGAGACTCTAATTTTGTAGTTGTCGTCCATGGTGCAAAACACAACTTTTACTGTTATGTCTAGAAACAGTTCCTCAAGCAATATTACACTGGATACTGGAGTATGACAAGGCTTGTTTGTTTGGGCCCAATATTATTTTTTCCACATTTACTAGCAATATGTTGTTACAAATGTTCATATTCAATTTTACAGTATGTGCAATTTAATTATACTAGAGTCTAGTCCTTTCCTCAAAACCTTACAGCATAAACTCCAGACCAGTTTAATTTTCTGAGGAAATGGATGATAGCTCAAAAAATTTTCCTAAATAACAGCAAATTCAGTCTGAGTCACCACAAAAACTCTTCAATAATCAGACCCTGTCAATGATAGCTCAATGGATCTCTCATATCCACAACAACCCAGTAGCAATATCTAGAGTTAACTTTGAACCATTCATATAACAAATGAGATACATAAAATACTAAAGGTAGTTTATACATTCTGCCAGTTTTTAACCTTTTTTGCTAGAAAGCAATTGATTTCTGTATGATTACACTTAAGTTGGAGTATTCTCATTTTGTTTTACTGATTGGTTTTTCAGTGACCTTCTCACTCATTGTTTTAGTTTGTTGTTTGGGATATTTTTGCAGTGACCCTTATGATAATGGACATCAGCTGGGTATAACACCCCTGTGTTTCTAATGCCTAGTTAAACCCTCTGTGTGTGCTGTGCTGATGACGTCATAACAGGGCCAAAATATGCATATCCACAGCTAGTGGGGTTTGGCTTTATTGGCCTGAAATTGTCCATTAAAATGAGGAAACAAGTCATGGGCATTCAGAATCGCCAATTAGCTGAAACACCTGATGTTCATAAGGATCATTTGCATATAAATTGGATATACAATATATAGCAGGAAAGTGTTACACACTTTTCTACTGAGGGAAGAAGCACTCCTGTTGACTTGATTAATTAGTTACATGTTTATTAGCTGCATACAACCATTATTCTGAGAAAGATTTAAGAACAGTTCTCTTAGTTCAAAAACGTATTTCAAACAGAAGCTGGTCATTTGGTGCCGATGTGATTCATCTTCCTTCAAAACACTGATAACCCAAGTATAACTTGTAACCTGGGAAGCTGGAAAGCTAACTGCTGGATGGATAGAATTCAGCAACCAATGGCCAGATTGTTATATCAGCATGAGGGCATGTGCTTTTCTGATACCTTGTAGTTCTTTACTTGAGGTTGGAGATTAACAATATTATCAGTCCAGCATATACATCCATTGAGGTGAGGATGAACCTTAATGTACCATATTAAGGAGCATGCTTGTGCCTGTAATTATTTCATTGCACAATGTCTCCTCCAAGGAAACTGTAGGGCATACAAACAATTCCTGCTTTCAAGAGTGGACACCACTGGATGGAATGACTGGTTATCCTCACTCCCCCAGTCACAGATAACTGATCCACTAACTTTCAATCCAGGATGGCAGTCCGTTTTTGAGGTTTAAGCCCCTCTGTTTAGAGATGGGGGATTATGGGAAGGAGAAAGAAAGATGCTAATCACCAGATAACTGTCATTCTTGCCAAGAAGGTCTAACAAATAAAAAAATACAATCTCCAGAGGATATACCTGTATGCCAGTAATATTTTGTATAGTTTTATTGTGCTTGACTATGCTATTCCTTGTGTAAATATGGAAAAATTAATTGTATCTATCAAATTTACTTCCAGGCCTCTATCTTCTCTTCACCAAATTACTAAGTATAACTATACCCTTGGACCACTGGCATCAACACTCTGCCCTGGGAGCTATGCTTTAATTGCTAGTTAGCTAGGTGCATGCTTTTTATTTATTGTAGTTGCTTTGATGGAAGATGGTTTAACTGTAACTGTCTTCCTTTCCTCACTGTTGATGTTTCTCTTCTGTCAAAGAAACAAGAAAAAAAAAACTTTCTTGTTTGGTTTTCCTGGTGTCTTTTGCTAGAATTACAGGCAGCATGAATCTGCAGACTGCACAATGAAGCTGGAACACTACTTTTCCAAAATAATCTGAACTTTCTCATGGGTGGCTTTCCAAGCATATTAGTCATGTTTCACTGTGTACTCTGCCAGTTAAACCATGTTTAAACAGGAACCAGTTTACTCATTTACAATACAATATGACACAATAGTGATTATATCTATTATGGCACGCAGAATTGATACTTTAATGATAAAATCAAGAATTTCAGAGATTATGATTTTTGGTACTTTTCCGTTATCGGGCCAACAATTTTAACGCAATTGTTCAGCTGTAATCCAGTTCCTTAACAGGAAAGTGTTGCCCCGATAAGTTACAAAGACAGAAAGTAAAAAATAAATAAATACATCAAATTCAGATAACATGTTTTTTTTAAATAGGTCATACTATGCTGATATATTCACCACATTAATTGCATAAAATGAACTATCTCCCTTTCAAGTGTCTTACTTTACATTTCGTTCATGTAGTTCTCAAGTCATGATCTGATTGGCTATCACACACCACACCTCCGTGCCAAGCCTCTGTCACTCCCTTCCCCATTCAACTCGCTCGCTTAATTTAAATAATTTAGTTTCAACCAGTTTCTTCTTTTTTAATGTGGATAGCACACTTACGTATTAAAAATAAATGTTTTTATAGTGTTTTAAATCAGACTAACATGTAAGGTACCTATCGTGACTACTGGCGCAGTATAGTGGAGCCGCTTTTATTTGTCTTTTCAATTAAGAACAGCGGGAGGGCATTTCAACTTGCCAAAGTACACACTGCAAATTTTACATCAACTGTGATATGTAGATAGACTCTGGTGTCTTTGTCTGTTGTCTGTAATGTAAAAAACGGAGATGAATTTTGTACAGAATGGAAAAAAAAACCCTTTCCAAAGTATAGGTACTTTGCCGTCACTACGCATTTTTTTTTAAGTGGCAGACAGTACAAAGAGAGTGTTTCCTTAACAACATGAATAAGCCCGTTTTCAATTATTAGGAAAGAACACAATTGGAAGAAGTTAATTTCCTGATGTTTATGATTAAGTTAGTAATGAAATACTACTGTCTATATTTGCATCTCTTTGACAGCATTCATTTTCTTTTTTTAGTATTCTGTTACCGGGCAAACACTTTAAATGAGGTTGCTGAGCTCCGAACCCAGTGTCAACCCATATACTTTTGATGTTAATCTTAACAGGTGTGTGTAAAATAATTAAATGGATAATATTTATAAAAAGAAGTGGTAACTTCTACATTTTACACACACCTGTTAAGATTAACATTAAAAAATACATGGTTTCACACTGGATTCGAGCTCACCAAGCACATTTAAAGTGTTGCCCCGATAATGGAAAAGTACCTGATTTTTTTTAAGTTGTCAAAACACACTTTGGTATATTGAAGCTAACACTGTGCATCTAATTAATGTGGTTATGCCATCAGAGAAAGAGGAAGTGACATTTACTTAACAATTAACTAAAATAGTACATGGTGAATGTAATGTGTCATCATTTTCTGCCCTGCTTCTTCCAGCAGCATTCTCATTCAGAAAATCTGTCTAACCCTACCAACAACATCACTCTGAAGGGAAAAGTAGATTATTGAAAGACCTGCACTTGGCACCTGCATACATTTTCATGTTGAGTTACTTGCAGTTTTACTGTATACTCCAAACAATCAGAAACTAAGCAGGGCATGTCTTCAGACTATATGACTGTCTAATATTACATAACTACCACTCAAGCAAAATTATATATTAAAGTGGAAGGAACTGATTTATGAGAATAAGATTACACTTAACAAAATTTCAACCAGGCCACAGTTGCTGATGGAGCTTCCTGGTATCATGGGGCCAGGCTCGGCGCTCTTCATATCATTATTCAACAAACGAGCAGTAACACTGCAAAATAATAACCCCACAGCTATTATAACTATTTAACTTGGCTGATGAGAGTAAAACAGGTAGCAGTAAAGACCATAAAATCGAAAAGTATCTTGCATTAAAATATACAATTGACAGGTGCAGGATATCAGTTGTTAAAAATACTTATGTATACAAAATGAATATTTTTCCAATATCAATGGGTTGTAATAAAGTTATGTTATACAAAACTGATGAAGAACATTACAAAAAGTGTTATTTTTCTCAAAGGTGAGAAACTGCCTAAAAATTCTACAGTGTAAAATGTATAAATGGATGAATATAACATCAGAACATAAGGATAGCTTCTGTTGCTTTTAGAAAAATAAACCATATAAGCAAAATGCCTTCTAAAATTAATAGTGTTTGTATTCTTTATCAGGATGTGCTAAAACAAACCATAATATTAGAACTGCTTGCTGTTTTTCTCTGATAAATGAGATTTATTTGTTTTCTAGGAAATTGGTGTTGGAATCTTTCTTGGGGCCAGTTCTGCTGCCTGTCCAACTTTAATCTCCTTCCATCCCGAAGCAAGAAGATGATTTGCGCAGCTAACATCAAAAGCATTTGCAGAGAATTAAGTCATCAAATATTGTCAGGGTCCTTGGTGAGAAGATAAAAGGTAACTCATCAATTGATGCTGTAGCTGTTCAGCAATTTAAGTCTGTTTTTATCTCTGGCCTACCAGTGGTGTTAGCTCATCAGAGAATGCACTTCTCAGTATTTTTTCTTTCTGTTTTCAGTTTTTGTTTTATTGCAAATAACCACTGAACAAATGAAGGTGTTCTTTCAAATGCTCTGCACAATGTCATTGTAAAGAAATGTTAACCAAGAAAATGTATAGTGAAACCATGTATCATAAGAATAATATAACTGCATGATGCTAAAATACAAGGTGATAACATTAAATATTGTTAACACAAAGGCATCATTGGTTATTGTTTGGCACAAAATAATGACATACAGAGGCTGCAATGAGACTAATATGTCAGTCCAAATTAAGAACGCGGACAACATATCAATGTGCAGCCTACTAACAGGCTTGGATGGTGCACTGAGGTATGAGCAATTACTGAATCTATTTGTAAAGAGTAGCCTTGCCGGGCAGACTAAGAAATATAATAATGTTTAAAAACAATTCCTGTAGCTGACAAAGTCTGATGCATAACCATATCAAGTAAGTACTAGGAATAAACTACTGAGGATTTACTTTGCCTATCTTTAAAACTGAAATCAACAAGCGGCACTTGCTAGGACCAGGAACAAAGAGGAAGCATGTAGATTAAAAGTAAAGTTTAATAAACTTCAAGCAGAATCCAAAACAAATACAGCTTGGAGCTTTTTAAACTTCAGTTTTAATCTATACTCCTCTTCTTTGTTCCTGGTCCTGGGCAGTGCCGATTGTTGATTTTAATGGTTGCTGCAGCTTCTTTGCAGTCTTTAGGCACTGTGTTTGTTCTTTCTCTATTTTTGACTATCTTTAAAACTGACTATTTATCTGGGAAATCACTGAAATGCAGAGTATGGTGTTCATGTACTTTCAGAAGTGAGTGAAGTGAGGGAAGAAGGGAGGATAACATGGACTTGCATTTAGAACTAATTATGTATTTACAATTTTAACATCTGTGAGTATGTCATTCACAGTTCATGGCAGAATTTCATGGCAAAATAATCATTCTTGCAAATGTGTGCATTAGCCAAAAGTGGGAGAGAGGTAAAGTATTAAAATACAAACATTTCAGAAATGTGGCATTTAGCTGTGATAATATCAGATAAATGGCAATTACAGAATGTAGGTAGCCTTATTTCATCAGTCATCTTATAATTTTGGAGCCATGTAGCATTGTAAAAGATCTGAAATATGTGACACTTTTTGAGGCAGTTTAAGAAATTTAGGGAAAAAAAATCTCAAATGGTGGCATATACAATGAAAACATAACAGTCTGGACCAATGGATGGGTAATCAGAAATTCAACCCCTGGTCTGGCACCTATACATTTGATGGACAAAGGCAGTCAGTAAATCACCCCTATGTAAATCAAATCTTTCGGTCATATTTGGTTTATTTCCAACTCTTATCAATCTACAGCCTCCCCTGCTGGTTGATCACACTATTCATTCTCCTACCCTTATGGTTTAATAACATGGGTATGAGATCCAGCCAGCAGTGGTCCACCATTCAAGTTAGAGGGGTAATTTTTGTATAACAATGTATTTTAGCTGGCCAGCTCAATTAGCAAATAGCCCTGACTCTTGCAACAGATGATAAGAATTCACTTAGCAGCCTAAACATTGGTAGGAGAGGAAGACAATTGCTGGCTCACCCATTTAGCATGGTGAGGTGATGGTTCTTTCGTGCAGCAGGAATGAATGTCTGCAATTGTATTAGATAGTTTGCTACATACTAGGAATAAGCATTTGTGGATGAACACCTGCACAATGAGATAATCCATTAGCAGAATTCAGATTTTTTGAGATGTAGGGGTTAAAAGCATAACTATAACAACCTAATCTCACACAATAAATGATAATCCTGATCTTAGCACCACTCACCTCTCAGGAGAACAAATTTGCTGGTGGACTGTTGCTTGTAAGAGCAATAAATCGAAAAACAGGATGGCCAAGGGGGAAACTTGATGGTTAGTGTGGATGGACCACAGACATTTGTGTGTTTGTGTCTTTCGGCTTTTCCCGGTTAGGGGTCGCCACAGCGGACCTCCGATCCGCTAATGATTGGCAGTAGATTTTTATGTGCTGGCTTGCCGGGCCTAATGCATAACCTTCAATGAAGGAACGCCCATTCACGCATGTCGCCACACAGAAGACGCTCTAACTGAGAATCGAATGGGCAACGTCTAACTGTGAGGCGACAATGCTACCGACCACAGACATTAAAAAATAAATAAATAAAATAAAATATGGCAGATAACTGGTTTATTATTATACATATGAAGAGGCAATACATGTTACTTATGAAGTCATTGCTAGATCAAATGTCAGATTGCAAGATATGCTAGGCAATCTAATCGGGCAGCAAAAGACCAGGAAAATAAAATGAAGACTACGAATTGGATAACCTTCAAAGTGCAAGACAGAAAATATTTTTTTTAACAAGACAGAAAATATTAATTTGCATATATATATATAATTCTAACTGGAGACAATACAATTAGCTAATTCACATATAGTAATATGGATTAAATGGGTAATCTATTTATGTATTACTAGGGGCAGAATAAGCAGACAGTAAAGGAGCTATAGCATTTAACTGGACTTTTCAGTGTCCAGTGAGATATCAGAAAGTCAAAGAAAACTGAGAGATGTAAAGGTGAAGATCCTGCTCAAAACTAGGATAAACTATATCCCTAAATGTGAAAAAGAACCTTTTCATGTCATATACCTCCTCACTCTCCCTTCTTCACTTAATTCAGTAAATCACCATATATAAATCAAATTCTCTTCCCTGACTTTCTTTCTACATATACCATACACCTTTTTTCCCCTCATTTCATATTGAAATTCCTGTTTATATTATACTAACTTACCTTTAATTTCCTTCAAACTGTTTACAATTTCTATAAATGTTAAATGATTGTCATATAACTTGTCTTGATTCATTACCAATGTTTTATATTTTCATTAATTTGTTATAATTATTTAAACTGCAGATGTTTTTGTTTAATTTTTGAAGACTGAAAAATTATTAAAATGTTTTGTAATAATTATGAGCTTTTCTCCACGGACCTCCTCTGAAAATGGCCTTATACTCTGCTGGACTTTCGCGATAATTGTCAATCAATCAATCAATAAAGAAATAAACAAATACAAAACCATATTGAGGAGAGCTGACAATGAAAAACAGAATGCAGTAGGAAGCAAAGGAAAAAAAAGAAATGTGTAAATGCTGCAGGAAAGAGGCAGGGTTGCACAGCAGTGTATTCCAATTAGTAATAGACCCCCCCCCCCCCGATTTAAGAAACGTATGTACCAAAGATCACTTTGCTAACTTTATAGATACAGCAGTGTTGAATTATAATAATGAATGAAAAGATTTAAGACACACTCTCTGGGATTCAAATAAGATTCCTTTCGATCACTTAACCTGCAATTGCCACAAGGTGCAGTTCAAGCAGTCATGTAAAATGCAACTCAGAAGCATATTTAACCTCAATGAGGAAATCATTGTTATTATGTAATATGCACGTCTCTAAATCTGACATAATTACTGTCAGTGTTGAACAGCACTTTTTGCTGGTAACGGCCACTTGCGGCCCATGCATCAAATTGTCACAGGATCCCCCTACAAATGCAGACATTCATACATACAGACACACACACATATGCATCCCCATATGCACAAGGACATTCAATCAGCATGACAAACACAACCCTCACTGGAATGCACTCACAGACAAGCTCACTCATTTACCCCTCAACACATACCTACACTACTGATCCCCTATCTAACTCCCTTACTGTGACCACCCAGGCAGAAACACACAAACACACATGTGCTTACACACACACACACACACACACACACACACACACACACACAGTCATCCAGGACCAGTCATAAACTTGCAAATGCAAACATACACAGTCATGTGTGTAGTTAATAAGGAAATGGGATAGCTGAACACCACCACTATTATAGACCAAGATCCATGTCCATAAATCAGAATCCTGAGTTGCTCTGTACACTATGTCTATGGATTCCAGTGCTTGATTTTTTACATGTTGCAGGATTTAACTGTATTTTAATTGTATGCAAAGCATTACAGTGTGTATTGTTCTTTCTCAGCTGTTGTGTATCTCTGTCTGTGGTTCCCATAGCTAAGGCAGTGTCAAAAAATTGGAAAACAGTATATTAAATTCAGAAAGCAGTTTTCTCTGGCAATATTTACTATAAATGCCTATTTCAAATACATTTTATGTGATTCTTTCAAACTTACACCATGCACTGATTCAATGCAGCTAAATTCTCAGTCACTGTCACATTAGGCCTCTGATTGCAACAATTATAATTAAAGCTTTCTGCAGTTACTAGAAAGTTGGTCTCATAAAAAGCATTCCATGATTTGGTGATGTGGTTATTGGACACCTATTTAATTTTCTGCATTTGAACCAAATTTTAAAATAATTGGCATGCTGCAAAACTTATAAGTCTGAGTAATGTTGCTAATTTCCACTACAAAGGGATGTTCAAAACAATCACAAAGTTTCAGAGCATGCACTCATGGATTGCACTATGGGTTCCAGTACTTTTCAGCTGAGTCATCAGATTTTTTTTCTGTAATCTGGCATCTTATTTTTTGTCCTGTATCATTCCCTGTGGGAAGGAAAGATTTATTAGGTTTAGCTCAGGGTTTAGTTCAGGCTCTTGACTCTTCCAGTTTAGCTGTTTCTGGTAAAAGACAAATGTATTCTTCATTGTTTTAAGAGGTTCAAGATTGTGAAGGGCCAATTTCTATTTTGTCTCTTCTGCTTTCTGATTCAGATTTTGAGGACAGTGTGGCATTAGCCAGTTCCACTGAAAGATTCTTTTTATCAAACTATTTCCCAAATGAAACAGCTGTTTCAATGTAACATAATGACATGCTATCCTAAAGAAGTAGAATGTTTTATTACGACCGGATTTTCCAGAAACTACTGATATTAATTCAAATCTTTCCGCATTTAAGGATGTTGTTGTCCTAGCCGATAACTTGCCTGGTAGCAAGACAGGTGCCCACGGCCAAGTAGATAAATTGTATTAAGTTCATCAAGTTTATAAGGTGTTATACACTCATCCCATATCAGGCCCAGCAACTACTTCTTTAGTCAACATAGATGCTGCTAAAGAACAGATTAATACGAATCCATCTCCTTCTAACAAGGACAGGAAAGCTTTTCACAGAATTGGGGAAAATAATGCATTCTGCAATACTTATTTGTAGAATTCTCAACCATCAAGCTCATATGTTAAAGTTTAGCCTTGCCTCTTTTGTGAATATGAGAAATGATGGCCTATGTTTCCTCTTCTGAGGAAAATACTTATTTGTGTTACTTGATCGCTTTTGTGTCTCAGGTGGCTACCCACAGCTGGAATATGTTTAAGATTTTTCTTATGCCACTAACAGAGCTTCTGGCCACTGGAAGTGTTATGAAGAGGTTTGCTTGGTTGTATAGTCAAAACCTTCCAGAAGATGTCAAAGCTGAATTTTTAGACCATTTACTGCTCAGGTCCTTAAAAAAAGTGACACTAAAGAGGTAAGCTGATTCAATGAATCTCTGACTTTTCATACCTCCTTCTCCAAGTTTGTTAGTGGCTTAGTGCTACTCCTATAACCTTCCTCGAAAAGCATAATAAACAAACACAGCAAAATACTGGTAAGCAAACATCCAAAAAGCAATGGCAGGAAGGTTGCAAAAAGAAATGATGAACTCCCTAGAAAAAAGACAGTTTAATAATTATGACTGTCTTAAAGACTCCCCTCCCCCTTCCCACCCTTGAAAACCCTTAGACCACTCAGAAAGTCTGAACAACTTACATTTCTCCTTTTGGCAATGGGTAGTTTCAGACATATGGGTTCTGAAAGTAATCCATCAAGATTTTACATAGCAGTGGGAATCTCTCCTTCCTTATCAAGGAATTCCTTCTCATCTGACTCCTCTTTCCCCTTGTCATTCAGCATCTGCTGCCTCAGGGGAGTGATAGAAGCGGTCCCTCTTCCTCAGGTAGAAAAAGAGATTTGTTCAAGAATGTGTTTTATGCCAAAGAACTAAGATTCTTAGAGAACAGTTCTGGACCTTTCCTTTCTGAACCTGTTTGTGATAGGGTCCAAGTTCAAGATGTTATCCTTTCACAACTTGTTACCCCTTATTCCACATTTGAATTTTCTGGTGACCTTAGGTATAAAAGATTTATATCTTTACATTCCTCTAGATCTAGCTATCATACATGTTTAAGGTTTTATGCATCTGGGTCACATTATCGGTTCTCTGCATTACTGTTTAGTTTATCCACTGGTCCAAAGCTATTCACAAAGTATCTGGCTCTTGTGAAACTGCAATTCATTCACATTTTTCCTCATTTCAATGACTTACTTATCTTTGCAGACTCTTTTTGGAAATGTCAGGAATCACTCACCTGGGTAAGGGATCTCCTACACAGACGGGGGTTCCAGGAGAACATACAAAAGTTGTGTTTCATTTCATCTCACATGCCTGTTTTCATGTGTCTCCTAGATATTTTTTTTTCCCATGGGGGAAACAGAATCTTTATGTACATCTATTCCTGAGATTTTCCACGCAGACTAAGACTACTTTCTCAGCCAGGGAAACGATAAGGATTCTGGTCTCATGGCTTCTATGATTATCATTATCTGTATTTCAAGACAAACATGAGAAAAATAAAAAAAAAAAAACTCACAACATAAACATCCCCCGACATTCCATATTCCTGTTTTGGGGCTTGTAAAAAAGAGATTTTTTTTTTGGAAGAGAGACCAAATTTATCAGAATCCAGGGCTTCCATTCTCAATCCCTGCACCAGCACAGTCTGTAACAATGGGTGCCTCAGACGGGTCTATATTACATGTTCGAAGTCTGAAAACTTTGAATCTCATATGATCGACTCCACATGAGTGAAGTTTTCAAACATCGAACATAAAATATAAACAAACTAAAAATAAAAAAATGTACCTGAACACTCTATGCAGGGGGGCAAGCCCCCATACACCCCCCACACACCCCGCTACTTAAATATACCAACTCTGAGATCGCACTATATTGAAGTGAAGGGAAATATTCCCTACAGCGATCTTTGCTGAAACATTTGATGTTTGAAAACTTCGCTCATATGATGTCGATTATATGAGATTCAAAGTTTTCAAACTTTGAACTTATATAGACCCTCCTCAGACTTTGGTTGGGGGCCAGTGTCTCCTGGGGCAAAAGTGCAGGGTCTTTGGAAGAGAAAATGCAGATCAAAAGCACATAAATATAAAAGAGATGATGGCACTTATAAAAGCTCTCAGCTCTCTCAGTCACCTTTGATTCCCTGGACCTCTACAATTAATTACAAACAACAGTGAAGTGATAAGTAACATAAACAAATGGGAGGGGGGAGAACCAGATAACATTTTTCTGATCCTAGAATATAATCTGTAAGTGCAAACTGCAGGCATCTTACATACCATCAGAGAAAAATTGTGTGGCAATCTAAGCAGGACAGGGTAATCTCACAGAAATAGAAAATGATTCAAGGTGTCTTCTAGGAATTGATGTAGCTGTGGAGAAAATCTCAAATAGATAATTTTTCTTCCAATCACAACAATCCATTGGCAAAATTCTGTTTCAGGACTCCATGCAGGAAGGCCTGGAAGATAGATACTTTTTGCCCTTGGGAAAGAATGTTCCTCTTTGTATTTCCATCCTTTCCACTAATCTCCAGTGGCATTCTAAAGATTCAGAAGGATTCTCCAAAGATCACTGTGGTGATTCCTTTTTTGGAAAAGGCAACAGTGCTTTTCCCTTCTTTAGAAATGGCCAGGGGAAGTGGCCATAAGCCTCCTCAAAGACAAGGTCTACTCACATAAGACAAAGGGTATACGACACATGCAGACCCCAAACATCTGCAATCAGCTACATGGATGTTGAAATCGTAATACCTTTTATGGACCTTTTCCTGAAGATGTGCAGCAGGTATGAATGGAGGGAAGAACTCCCGATACTAGAGAATTATATATTAGTACGTGGAAAAGGTTTTCTACTTGGTGCCAAGACAAGAACCAGTACCCACTCAGGGCTAGTTTTCCCTGGTTCTCCGCTATTTGTGTGAGTTACTATATTCTGGCCTGTCTTGCTCCTCCATCAAGGTTCATTTTTTTGGCCATTGCATCAAGTCTACACATGGAACCCCACTTTCACTGCATTCACATGTGAACATGTTTTTGAAGGGGGGTTGCATAACAAGTCTCCTAGAAAACAAGTGTCTCTTCTTTGGAATACTGTTCATTTGACTGTCCTTAATAAGACTTTCCTAATACTCTTTGTTGTGGTTTCTTAGTTACCTATCTGGAAGACAACAAGCCATTAAATGGCAACAAACTTACTCTTCCTTTCAAACAGTAATCACAGGTGACCTCAGGGCTGTGTCATGGGTTCTCTCCTATTTAATATATTTATTAATACCTCCATACCTCCTCTCACCATGCTAGTTTAGTTTGATATGCAGAAGACTCAACATTAATATGTACAGCCTCAGCAATAAAAAAGCTCCAAGACATTACCCAAAAATCTTTGTCCTCTGTCGAAACCTGACTCAAAGAATCAAGCCTCCTATTCAACCTCAAGAAAACTAATTTAATGTTTTTAACCTCAAAACGTTGACAAAATCAAGAGCAATCGTTTGCCAGAAAGTCATCAAGTAATACTATCACTGAAACTGTAACTCACAGTGATATTCTAGGTGTTCTAATAGATGATATTCTGAAATATGACCAGCATATACTGCACACCATTAAATCTACACACCAAAAACTAGGCTCCCTTACAGTATCAATGGATTCCTTACAGATACTGCAAGAACTATAGCCACCACCTTCTTACTGCTGACTTTCTTGTATGCCACTCATATCCTAACAAACTTAAATAATACTCAAAAAAAGAAACTTGCCTCCTAGTACAATAAAATATTTGCCAATAATCTCCTTCATAGGTATCATCAATGTCATAGCTTAAAGCAGTTAAACTGGCTTGAAGTACACAACTACCTAACATATTCACACTAACTACAGCACATAGACTAATTCATCATCCAAAAAGGGCCTGTACCACAAAACTTGTTACTACTCTACTGTCCAGTAAGGGACTTCCACTCTATTAACACATTCTTATTTCTTACAAATAAGTCAAATAATGTTGCAGGGGACTCAATCTATTTCCAGTACGTTGCAGAACTCTATAATAGTATCCCCACACAAATAAAACTCTCTGACAAACTCAATAGTTTTATGTCACTACTTAAAAAACATTTTAACCAGTCCTGCTCCTTCACATGCTCATCATAAGGTTATGACTTTGAGTTCACTCTATGATACTCTCTAAATACTCTAATAGGTTCATAGGTATTTACTAGACTAACAAACACAAGGGCCTTTTTAAGCCTAGTCATGCATCCCAAATCTCTGACAAGTTTTGATACCCTTGATAAGTGTAAACATGGCCTGGGAGATGAACCATTTACAGGTTACCTGTGTCCATTTGAGATACAGGTGCCAAACCACAGATGAATTTCTGGTTTCCCATCTAACGGTCCAAGTTACACTTAATGGGTTAGAAAGGAACTCTGCTTCACATGGATGGGGAGCATGTTCCATAGATGTGGTAGTCTCTGGGATATATACCTATCTCTCCAGCAGGTCATATTTATATCACAGTCAAGGTTTAAGTCTTTAGAATGGGTAATTGTAGTGCTGTTTGATTTGTGGATATGCAAGAGATCCATCAGATTGAAGTCTGGCAATGTCCTGTCTGCCAGGCATAGATATCCCCTCAAAAGCCTGTAGGAGACAGAATATAGGGATAAGGCCTTGAGGCTGTCTGCAGAGGATAGGTTACTTATGCCCTGTATTCTTTTAGTGAGGAACCTCTATGGATGTTCCAATTGTTGGATATGACTGGTTAGGTACATTCCAAAGGGGGCAATGTACTCAATGGTAGGTCTGATGAATCCCAATTACAATGGAGCAATGAGGTCTTTGGACTTAGATGCCATACCTTTGTTTATAAGTTTGTGCAACATAGAATGATTTCCTCACCACTGTAGACACGTGATGGTCAAAGGCTAGATTACTACCTACTATCTATTTTCCCTACTTCTCCTTTGCCTACTACTTAACTCCTCTAGAAATGACTCACTCTTCACCATTATTTCGTGTACATTTTGTATACATTGTATCTAGTTTGCACTCTTCACCATTATCTCGTGTACATTTTGTATACATTGTATCTAGTTTGCTCCCCCTGTTCTGTTATCTCGTGTACATTTTGTATACATTGTATCTAGTTTGCTCTCCCTGTTCTGTTATCTCATGTACATTTTGTATACATTGTATCTAGTTTGCTCTCCCTGTTCTCCTCTCCCTATCATTTGTACTTGTTCTGCCATAACTACCCAAACAAGACACATTTTCTGTACAACCATTGGAATTTTTTCCTTTCAACATATGACTCATATGCGAAGTTAGCAATGTACCAGTTAATGTCTCTGATTTTATAATGTATCCGTACCCTCTATATTAACTGTAATTTGCTTATCTTATGTATCTGCATTCTGAATTATAACTTTAATCTTAAAATGTAATGTTTACTATGTAAAGTTGGAGCTTTTCTCCCCGGGCCTCAACTGAAAACAGACTCCTGAGCCCAGTGGACCCCCCCCCCCAGTCATCAAACTGAAATAAATAAATAAATAAATAAATAAATATTAAATAAATGTGTGCCCGCAAGTCTTTGACTACAGGGTCAGCTCTAAGGGGTGTGTTGTCAATATGATAGTTACCATGGATGGATAACTTCCCAATGGATACTATTATGCATCTCTTGGCATTTAGTTTTAGTCCATGGCTCTGACACCAGTTGTTTGTCTGTGTCATCCCCGTCTGGAGAGCATTTGTGTCAGTGTGTGATTCAATGACAGCTCCTAATTTGCAATCATCTGCAAATTTGGTTGCCAAAGACTGCTGACACTGTCCTTGACTTCTGAGAAGTAAATGCCAAAAAGGAGCGGTCCAAGGACTGATCCCTGAGGGACTCCACTTATGACTGGCCGCTTTGTAGAGGTGGACTCCCCAATTCTAACTTCCTGGGTCCTACCTATGAGCCAGTTGGCTATCTACCTGGGTGACATACAAGTTTATACCTAACCTCTTGAATTTGTAAACAATGCCTGAGTGGGGTATTGTGTCAAATGTCTTGGCCAGGTCAAGGTAGGCAGTGTGAAAGATTTTGCCCTCATCCATTGCTTTGGTGACTTTCTCAAAGAAGTCCGCCAGGGTGAATAGGCAAGATCTGCCTTTGACGAAACTAAACTGGGTTTGATCCAATGTCTGGGCTTTTACTATATCTCTACTGATCACCTCCATGATATTTCTTTTCATGGGTTTGCATATAAGACTTGTGAGACTTATGTGTCTGTAGTTTCTAGGGTCTGCAGATGGCCCATCTTTGTGCAGAGGGATGACTGTTGCTTTTCTCCATTCATGAGGCACAAAGTCTGTTTGCAGGCTACAGTTAAAAAGGAAATTCCAGAGGCTCTGACAGGTCATATTTCATGGTATTTAAAAGGCATCCTGGGATACTGTCTGGGCACATTGATGCAGTGTCTGTGGTCTTAGAGAGAGCATTAAGGACTTGTTCCCAAGTGATAGTAGGGGGGAGTTGTATTTATGATATTTCCTGATGGAAGGTTGAGGGGGAGAGAGGGGTGAAGTTGGAGCTGAATTAATCAGCCAGGAGGTTAGCTATATCTTCTGGCTCAGTATAGGTGGCTCCATTCACAATGAGCTCTGCACACAATTGTGCATTGTCTTTGAAGTTGTGGGTGTAGCTAAAAAATGCTTTGTGGTTGTCCTGGGCCTGGGAGGCCAAACTTATCTCAAATTTGGATTTGGTAGACTGTATTTCTCTTCTGAGTTGTTTAGTTTGATGAGACTGTTTATATCCTGCTGGATGCTTGGCCTCCTAATTTTTGCACTGGTTCTCTTCCTCCTGTTATACGGCCTGTTGATTTTGTGATTCCATCATGGTGGCCTGTTTTTTTAATTAGTTCTGTGCTTCTTCCTGGTGGGTACAGCTGTCTCTATGCAGCTATTAACATGGTTGTATAGGGTTTCTGTGAACAGTTCTGCATAGGAAGCAGTATTCTCAGGGTTTAATGGGGCTTGACATTTTGACAGGTTCTCACTTAACAGCAAGAGGTTAGCCTTAGAATAGTTCCTGAATATTACAGGTTTAGCTGGGGGTCCAGGTTTTATTTTTACTTCAAAGGAGCCCATTTTGTGGTCTGACCTTACTAGGGATGGCATTACAGTATGAGGTGTGCAGCAGTGTCCCATATTAGTAAGGACCAAATCCAGTGTGGTTGCACCTTTGGTTGTTGTATTGACTATCTGGTCCAGGGAGTTTGTGTTTACAAAATCTAGGAATCTCTGTACATGTACGTTTGATGTCATATAGGATTCACAGTTAATAGTGGGGTAATTAAATTCACCCATGAATATGGTGTTGGGTTGGATGGTTAGTGTTTCTAATAAGTTTAAATACATGGCATGAGTTTCTTAGGTTCATAGGTTCATACTAGGCTATCTGCCCTAGGGCATTTATAAGCCCAGCCAGAATGTGTTTGGCTTTCGCCACCCATTTTAAATTAATTTTGCTATGCCCTTTTTCGAGGTTAGTATACTGTGCCTCTGTCTAACAGTGACACAGAAGTGATACCCGGGGTAAACCTACGATCTCCCATCCACTCATCAAGATTCCTCTTGAAGAGAGTCAGTGAGGGACTCTGCCTAACCTGGACTGGGATTTTATTCCAGAGTGAAGGGAGCCTCTGGGTTATGAATCTGTCCCTCCAGCATGTCCTATTTATTTCAGTGCTGAGGTTCAAGTCTCTCGAGCGCGTAGCTCGATGGGGTTTGGATTTTCTGAGGTGCAGCATGTCCATTAATTCCAGGTTCGACATGGCTTTATACGTCAGGCACAGATCGCCTCTGAGCAGGCGGTATGCCACTGAGTAGAGCTGGAGTTTCTTTAACCGGGCAGCATATGACATCTGTTTGAGCCCTTTGATCCACTTGGTGAGGAACTTTTGGGGTCTTTCCAGTTGCTGCAGGTGTCTGGTAAGGTACATCCCAAAAGGGGCATTGTACTCAATTATGGGCCTGATGAGGGATGAGTAAAGAGGCACGATGACCTCCCCTGATCTAGATCTGAATCCCTTCATGATTAGGTGGGCTATATAAAATATTTTTCTAACCACTTTGGCCATGTGGTTTTCAAATGAGAGATTGCTATCAACTTGGGTCCCCAGGTCCCTAATTACTTCTTCCATACATAATGGATTACCACCTATGTGATAATTTGTGGGCACTTTGTTTTTACCAAAGGGGATGACTATACACTTTTTGGCGTTTAGCTTGAGGCCATGGCTCTGGCACCAGTTGGCTGTTTCTATGAAGCCCTTTTGTAGGATGCTTGTGTCAGCTGGAGCATCGATTATGGCACCTAGTTTGCAGTCATCTGTGAACTTGGTCAGCCACAGTCCTTCCGTGTTGGCCTGTACCTCCGAGAAATATATACCAAACAAGAGAGGTCCCAGGACTGAGCCTTGTGGGATGCCACTTGTAACTGGTTTGGAGTCTGACATGGCTCCAGCAATTCTAACCATGTGGGTTCTGTCCTTGAGCCAGTTTGCAACCCATCTAGTGACATAGGGGTTTATATTTAAGCTGGTGAGCTTATCTATAATGCCCGAGTGGGGTATTGTATCAAAGGCTTTTGTGAGGTCCAGGTAGGCTGTGTGGACCACCTTCCCCTCATCAATGGCCTTGGTGACTGTCTCAAAGAAATCGACCAGATTTAAGAGGCAGGATCTGCCCTTAACAAAGCCGAACTGGGTAGGATCCAGTGTCTGTAGGTCCCCAATATCTTTATTTATGAGGTCCCTGATGATCCTTTTCATAGCCTTGCAGACCAAGCTAGTCAGGCTTATGGGGCGATAGTTTCCAGGATCCGTTGAGGCACCACCTTTGTGCTGAGGGACCACTGTTGCTGTACACCACTCTTTGGGTACATATCCTGTAGTAAGGCTGAGATTGAACAGTAGTTTTATGTTTGGGTTTAGCTCTTCTTGGAGTTCATGTAGGACGCAGCCGGGGACACCGTCTGGTCCCATTGATGCTGTGTTTTTTGCTTTGGAGAGGGCGGCTCTTACCTGAGCATCTGAGATGTCAGGAGGGGGCAGCACTCTGCTGGGATAGATATTTGCCCTTTTTGTGGGGGGGGGGGGGGTTGTGCTGAACCTGTCAGCTAGGATGTTGGCAATGTCTGTGGGTTTGGTGTATTTTTTGTAATTTTGGACTAATTCTGAGCATATCTGGGAATTCCTACCCAGGTTCCTAACATAACTAAAGAAAGCCTTGTGATTATCCTTAGTGTCCTGTGCAATTTTTCTCTCGAAGCTGGCCTTAGACGATTTTATGAGTGCCCATAATTTTTTACTAATACTGATCAGAGATGCCTTCCCTTTTTGGGATTTTGCTCTATCATGTAGTAGCTTCCTCCTTCTATTGTATAGTTTATTTATGGCTGGGGTCCACCAGACAGGACACCTGCCTTTGGAGGATTGGGTCTTGGTTTTATTTGGGATTGCATGATCCATGCATTCCTGAAGGTGTTCATAGAATGCATTTATAAAGGATTCTGCGGTCTGGGCTGTATTTTCCACAGGCCCGGGGTCTTTGAAGGATTCCACCTCGGATTTGAGGAGTGTGAAATTTGCTTTAGAGAAATTTTTCACTGTGGTTTTCTGGGCAGGGGGTGGGGTCGGGATGTGAATATCCAGTGAGATTAGTTTATGGTCTGATCTTACCAGTGAGGGATACACTTCTGGTCTGGAGCATAGAGCCCCCATGTTGGTGATGATCAAGTCCAGTATGTTTTCCCCTCTTGTGGGAGTGGTAACAAGTTGTTCCATAGCATTTGAGTTTATAAATTCGAGGAACCTTTGGGCTAGGGTGTTGGAGCTGGAGTAATGCTCCCAGTCTATGTTTGGGTAGTTGAAGTCACCCAATATAATGGTGTTTGGAGAGACCCTCATATTTTCCAGTGTTCTCAGGAAGGCCAAGTGGGGTTCCTGGGTTTGGGAGGGTGGTCTGTAGCAGGCTATAAACTGGAAGGCAGTTTTACCCACTGTTAGTTGCACATGGATAGTCTCTGTTGCTTCGCGCTGTGCCACCAACCTGGAGGTGTGGGCATCTTTGACGAATATTGATACTCCTCCTCCTTTTGTGGTTCGGTCCAAGTTTTGGGGCAGAAAAGCATGGTATGAGGTATAACCTGGTAGTGCTGGGGTGCTCTCGGGAGCCTTGAACCAGGTTTCTGTTACTGCACAGATAGATTGGTCATAGAAGGGGACCTATAGCTTGCAAGGAAGTGGTATGACTTTTACCCATGGTGATTTGAACATGGGAGCAGCTCATGTGCATTGTTATGTTTGACGAGCCTTGAAATATATTTATTTTTGATGTAACTAGAGATGCCTCCACCTTTAGTCCCTGCCTGTGAAGTAGCTGGCCTAAATATGTGGAAGGCATTATAACCTTGCACTGTTGGTATGCTTTCTGTGGCTTTAAACCATGTCTGTGTGACTGCACAGACATCAGCATTCTCTAGGGTAAAGAGAGCTTCTAGGGAGTGGAGTTTTTTTGTTTAGACTCCTTGCACTGAGCAGTAGTACCTTTAGATTGTATTGTCTTTGATTTGCTAAATTGGATGTACTTTCAGATTGGCATTGCCTAAAAAGGCACTATGCTGGAAGACAAATGTTTTAATTAATATTGAAAAGCCTAGAGGGGAGAGGTGCAGACCATCCCTGGCAAAGCAGCATGGTCTGTTGACCATCTCCTTCTATGCTGACAAATATTGCACCCACTCAGAAAGATGCCAGAAACTAAGCCAATTAGTCAATCATCTTTTGTTCATATTGTGACATCATCATTGGAGAAGGTAAAATTCTGCTCAGTGCTAGGCTCATACCAGCCTGAGACACATATTCCGAAAGCTCCATGATGTCTCTCTTCACATAGTCAAGGAAGGTACATCTCAGGTCATTTACTCCCACATGAACTATGATTGAGTCATATTGGTAATTGTGATCCAATGACCTGAGTGTATGCATAATGTGGCGTATCCTAGCCCCTGATAAACAACTGACCGTAAATTTCTACTTAGCCCGGTGTGAGGGACATCAGTGTATCTCATGATGGACTCTCCAGTGACTAGAATGCTGAATTGTGTGGTGGCTGGCCATATGGGCTTAGAGGTAGAAACAACATGAGATGTAGCTCAACAGTATGTGTTGATGTGGGTGTTGTTTTGAAAGAGTGAAATTGGGGCTGCTGAGAGTATTTATTATGTGTACTTCATCTAGGAGGTATTTGTGGTTTAGGAAGGTGACAATTGCCTCTGCATATGTGGGTTGATATGTCTGCTTTGACTTGTGCATGATGGGTGCAGCGTGTGTACTACTGACAACATTATTGATTAGAAGTACTTTAATGTGAGAGCTTTGCCTCCAATGACATTGTGTAAATACATCTCTCACATACCATATCAGTTTGAGAATTAACTGGTTGACAGTAAACATGAGACAATTTCTATATTGCCTCAGGATGGCCATATCTACCAAGCCAGTAACAGCTTTAAACAAAATACTCTTAACCTCTGACTGAAATGGCAAAACAATTTTAATACATAACTGCTGCCTGCACAATCCTTTAAGTAGCACATGGGCTTTCTCTTTAGTAACTTTCACCTCTGTAAAATCTTAGAATGTATAAATTTAACTACTGTTTGTGTATAAATGTAAATAGAAATGCAACTATTCTGTGTTTAACTAGAATTTAGGATAATGCAATGTCAGCAAACAGAACTTTTCTCCCCGGGCCTCCATTGAAAATGGGTATTACCTAGTCTGACTTTCCCAGTAAACAAAAACAAATAAATAAGTACAAACTCTTGCTCCACTTGAACCATATCTTCAGGATGACTTGAGGTTTTTAGGGAAAACAGTCTTACTAGGTGCCCTGACATGTACAAGAAGAGTACTAGAGTTACATCAGTAGAGATCATAGTGCTCAAAAACAAAGGGCAGCTCTACATGTAGTATTTCAAGTAACTTTATAATATATTAACTGTCCAGGTATAAGCCTCTGAAAATACTTCCCTCATTTTTTTTCCAGTTTTTAAATAAATAGACTTTGAGCTCCTTAAAAAATTTTATAATCATGTTTCTTTAACTAATGCTTTCCAAAACAAGAGGTGAGCAAGAGAAAAAAAAGTTTACTTCAAGAGAAAGCATTAAAGATAGAAGCCAGATACAACAGTAATGATTACCAGATGTATTAGGTATAAGGAAATGAGGAATTTTTATAGTAATTTACTGAAACACTGCCTTTAGACAGGGGAAAAAAACGGAGGAAATGAATATTTTCCACTGAACAGTCTTCAACATATTATCTGGCAGTTTTTTCATTCATCTTGCTATACCTTACCCACTTTAGAACCTCAAAAGCTACAGTATTATTGAGAATGACATATAATCTGAAGGACACTATCATAATAACAATTTATAAAGTTGATGAAATACCACTGAGGTGAAAACAAAACATATAAGCTAGCAAATAATCAGCTTTTGCAAAGTTTGTTTAAAAGAATACTGCATGAGTTGTTTGCAAATGCAACTAATGGGCCATGCCTGCGTACCCAAAAGTATGTCATATAAAGAAGAGCTGGGTCACAATTCACCAACAAGATATGGACACACACACTTTTAGAAACTGGAAAAAAAAAAAAAAAAAAAAAACTTTGCTCAAGTAGTGTAAGGCTCAAAAGCCTTGTGCCTCTCTGTTCTTCGTTTATGCACTATATCCTTCCAGAACCTTTTTCACGATTATTAGTAATCTTTGTGGTTGCTTTTTGGAAAAGAGCTTTTTTATGTATTGAAAGGATTAATACTGATGAACAAGCTGAAAAAATAGGTCGCCTTATCACATATTCCTGTTCTAATTTCCTCCTGTAGCGACTGCTGCACTGGGACTGTTGGTGATAGGTCATTCCTGTCAGTTAGAATCTTGATGAGCCATGTAAAGTACTGGCATACGAAGGTCTTTGAAACATTCGTGAAACATTACTTAAGTGTGTATAGTTTGCAAAGTATAGAATCCTCAGCTATAATTTAACTAAATCCATAATTTGCTCGGAAGTAATATTTCATACTGCAAGTTTTCAACATGGTGGATTAAGGCATGCCATAAAATTGAAAATAAACAGTTTGAATGAGAGAAAATAAAACATCAATAGCAAAGAGTAGAAATCTGATCTATTTAGTTGTAGAAGAGGTACTTTACTGAATTAAATACAACTTACACGAGGTAGAACTGTGCTGTTCCCCTTTGTAAGACTTTACACTGTTTAAAATGTACTGGTAAAGCATTGCAGTGCAGTTGTCTGTGGTCCAGTAACTGACAGCAAATTGAAACATCTTGCAGTGAAATTATGTTACTTGGTTTATGAGTTGCTGCGTCACAGGATTTGTTTCTGGAATTTGGTTTCTAACTGGGATGCTTTCTGCATGGAGTCTGCATGTCTTCCTGTGCCCATAATGTTGTTCGCTGCACTTCCATTCTTCTTCCAGATTTATGCCAATAGCTAAAAACATTTTGTTATTCTGCTGAATATTTTACCTGTGTTGCTTTTTTGTGTGAGAGTAGACATAATTAAGTATGTGCATCTATGTTTGCTAGCTTGTGACTGTGTGACCTAGTGATACTTTATTCAAATCAACTATTCCTTTGTAAATTATTGTTTTATAAAAACTACTCTTACTTGTCAACCTAATAGTGTGAGAGTTCTGGGCAAACCAGCAAATAATAGGGAAGAAAACCTCAAAATCAGTAACTGATTCTAAATAGTGTTTTATAATTTTAGAAAGGTGATAGAATAACAGGTTTTGCTTAAGGATAAATCTTCTGAAGGATATGAAATGTGAAACTCAAGAGTTTGTCATTATTTAGTGACAGCAATCCAAAAGGAGTTGCAAGAAAACCATGCATTTTATGAGGAACAGGCCAAAACTATAAGGCAATAATCAGGACATTCTGCAAAATTCTCAACAGCTAAGACATGTGGCACAAAAGCACATTCTTTATTTACCTTCACCTGACAAAGGCTAGACTCAGACATTGTGCAGATAGGATCTTAAGAATTATAAAAACATTAGAAAATGTTTAACATTTTTGAGTTTTCTGCCACCCCCCAGAGAAAATAGGCCATGACTCAGGATGAAGAACAAGGAAAAATAACAGAAGGTCAATGCTATTGTTTCAGTACACTCCATAAAAGCTATGTATTTATTTATTTGTCTGACCATGCCCTACCAGGCATCTACTGTATCCATATTGTGCCCTTAGAAAAAAATCAAACCTGGAGCTAGGTCTGGGGTGTTTAACTTTTAGAGGCAGTAACGGAATCTGGGGTTTCTATTAATGTTAAAAAAAATTCACATGGAGACAAATATATAAGTGGTTATGCTTTGTAATAGCAGGGATTAAAATGAAATATTGTACTTCTACTCAGAAGCAAGACAGTAGAGAATTTGCCTTCATAGATTTGGTTTTGGAGTCATGGGACATGCTGTCTTTAGGCTACCAGGACCCATATTTCTCAACTGATATAATTTAGGCATTGTGCTATGATTTTGTCCCTCAGATTTAAACTTATTTATGTATTTATGTTTTTCCTGATTAAGTCAGACTGATATATGTGTTTATACTTTATTAAATACAAAATTTATGTCTATACATAAAGACTTGTTACCGAGGAAAATAATAAAAATACTCCTCTTTAAGACCATATGCTACGGTTGTTAAAGGCCAGAGCTATGGCTTTTTAATGCTTGCAGGTTGACAGGTATGCAGGGACCTATCCTTTCAGAGTTTGCTGAGAACAGTATTAATGGTATTGATAAGTGCTGTCACAACAGCTGCACAGATGGAAGATGAAGGTCTATTATTAACATTTTATTTTATATTAGGTAATATAACAGCTTCTGTTTAGTTGCATGTATTGATCGTGTTAAATTACTCAGCAAAAGTAATTTCTTGAATATATTCATAATGTTGCATATAAAAAGCTCGACATTTTTACAATGAATACACATGTATCAGAGATTTACTATTATATATTAAACATGGGACAGCCAGAGTGGGCCAAACTGGGCTTGGGCATTGCTCAAGCCTCCTGAGAGTAAGCTCAGCTCTGGCTCTTGGACTGGCAAAATGAAGAGCCAGAAATGTGCTGAGCTGACATTTCCCCCCACTGTTGCATTTTCAGACCAGATGTGCAACCAGAAAGAGCTCTCTGGTAGGAAGGTCTTGTCTGTGATGGTTAATACTACTAATTGGTTAAACTTTAGACGTGGGCATTTGCCTCTGTGATGGCTTTTTTTAGGTGAATGTTCAGACCACACCTGCAGGCTCTGATTGCTCTTTTCAAGGTCTGGTCTGCAAATTAAGCATTGTGATTGGCTAAGAAGCCAGTGTGGGATGGATAGAGTGTAGCAGGAAGGCAATTTAAGCTGCCGGTCTCCTGATTTGTTTGATTATTTTCAAGGAAATTATATTTGTTGATAGTGTTTGGAGAATTTGAATTCATTAAATATTCTGTAATTTGTTCAGTAGTTTCCGAAAACCTGCAAGAAAAGGCTCTGTTAGCCCAAGAAGTTCATGAGATAACATGAACAGCCTTAACTGAGCTTCATGGATTGGCCAGATGTGTGTACTGTTTTGCTAGATAAAGAGCTGCTTCCATGTGGACTGGAGTCATATTGGATAGGCATAAATTGTTTTCTCTTTTTACTTTCTAGAGGACATGCTGTTGTCTTTCGGCTTTTCCTGGTTAGGAGTCGCCACAGCGGAACTCCAGTCCAGTAATGATTGGCAGTAGATTTTCACAAATGCCGAGATGCCAGCTCGACGTTCAACTTCAACAAAGGCACGCCCACTTACGCATGTCTTTCGAATGTCCACCCAACCGTGGGGAGGACATGCAGACTCCACACAGAAGGCACACCCTGCACTCCAGCCGAGAACTGAATGGGAGAACCTCTTGCTGTGAGTCAACAACGCTACTGCTGCACCACCGCGAAATGCTTTCTGGAGGACATGTAATAGTATTTATTTAAAAGAAACTTGCTGTCGTTAGAGGTGGATGAGCTACAGGCTAAATTGTAAGTGTATTTAGTGAATGATGTACTCTATTTAGCAGAGATAGAGAGATAGACTGTAGACTGAGCTTGTTTTTTAAGAAATGGACTTTTTATTTTCAGTGCAATTTGGGCTGTTACTGTAGCCAGTGCAGTCAATGGTTAGGGATAGAGAGGTGAACAAGCTGCAGGCTTAGCTCTGTCTTTGTTATTTTTATTTAAAGCAGTAGGTATGTTTTTAAACATGCAGACAGCATTTTAGCTGAAATTATTGAAAGTGTTCCTCATTCACTTATTTTCTCCTGTTGGGAGAGGTAGTGTCCTATACTGTTCAGATTGACGGTTGAGAGTTGTGCAGAGAATTGCTCTATTGATTTTTTAAATAATTTGTTAGAGTGATTGGAGGTAGGTGAGAGAATTGGGTCTATATTAGAACACTGAAGTTTCAAAACTTTGAATGTTCTAAAATCGAACCCTATTTAGCGAAAGCTGAAAATATTGAAGCAACAGAAAACCAATTTTTTTCCTAGGGAAAGAATTTGGTTGTCCATTTCTGTTACTTAGGTATTTCCAGCGTTGTGGTGGAAAGTTACGGGTTGGGTTCAGGTAAATGAGCGATTGAGTGCGGGTTAGGTATGTATGTGATTGTGTGGACGTGAGGGTTAGGGCGGGTTAGGTGAGTTAGGGTTAGGGCATGGGTTAGGTATGTATGCGATTGTGTGGACGTGAGGGTTAGGTGAGTTAGGGATAGGGCACAGATCAGGTAAGTGTACGATTGTGTGGACATGAGGGTTAGGGTGGGGTAGGTGAGTTAGGGTTAGGGCGCAGGTGAAGTGAGTGTGCGATAGTGACGGACTTTAGGGTTAAGGTTTGGGTTAAGGTAAGTGGATAGTTTGTGGTGTGTGTATAGTTTAGTGTAGGGTTAGGTGTAAGATTTTAGGTGTATGTGTGTGGACTGCTGTTTGTTTGGTGTGCTTGTGTTTTGTGTATGTGTTTTGGAACAGCAAAGTTTTTCCCTTGGAAAAAAATTGCTGTTCTGTATGTTCGATGTTTTCAGCTTTCGCTGAATAGGGTTCGATATTAAAACATTCAAAGTTTTGAAACTTTGATGCTCTAATATAGACCCAAGAGAATTGACTGTTGTGTCCATTAATTCAGTGATGAGGAGGAATCAGGGGTAATCCAAGTGTGAAAAACAAAAGGCACTGAAATATCTGTTTATTTGGCATGCTGTGGTTGGGGGAGCATCTGCATATGTAAGAAAGCAAAGTTGGAATACATTAATCATTGTTTCATATCTCTCAGCTGCTCCTTATGTCTTAGTCACTAAATAATGACAAGTGTTTGAGTTTGGACTTCATAAAATTCATGGCAATGCAAACCCTCTTTTGTAGCAGCTATCAAGTGTATAAGAGCACCATATTTGGCTTTGTCCCTGCTTCTTGAGCTAATTGGTCTGTTTATACCTTTAACAAAAGTTGACATCACTGGTACAGAGAAGGTGGCTGTTGATTGGGTGGAGACAGTATCAATGCCCTGTATTTTCATACACAAGTTAACACTGTCAATAACCAACATATGATATGTCAGGAGGAAGGGGTAGTGTTTGTGTCTGTGAATGCCAAGTTAAAATACACCATAAATGTTTCACATTCTTTAGAAACAGTCAAGAAAAGTAGATGGAGCAAGTGGTAAAACATTTTGTGTGGAAGGCAGGTGGGTTTTGTTGAAAGAAGTTAACAGTCAATTTGGAGTCTTAGGGGTAAACAGTGCATGTGTATGTGTGTGTGCATGTGCATGCATACAGCATCATAGCTAGGGCAGGTTAAAGAGCTAATTACTTGGGGCGCAAGATTTTGGTGGTGGAGTGCTATCAACCCATCCCAATTTAATGCAATACTGGCTTTTAAATGCTGGTATTGGATTTGCAATCAAATCCGAGCACTGTAGCACTCTGTGCTGGTCTAAATTGCAGCAACTGTTTTTAAAAGTAAAAAAAAAAAAAAATCACTTTTTTTAACTAAACCCTGAGCATTTTAGCGCTCAGTACAGGTAGGGTAGAAGGTTCGCAACTGTTTGCAATATTTGTAACAAACAGTTTGCTACAGTTTAAAAATTTTTTTTTTTTTTTTTTTAATAAAATGTGTGAAGGAGGGGCAGGGCTATGGATCTGGCCACCTAGTTAGTGTGCCCATAGAAAGAATGTCCTTTTTATTTTTGTTCTTCATTTGGAGGAACTGGGGGATGGGGTGATACTGGCACAGGACACTGATTGAGCCAGCTATGCTTGTGTGTTTGTGTGTGTGTGTGTGTGTGTGTGTGTGTGTGTGTGTGTGTGTGTGTGTGTGTGTGTGTGTGTGTGTATGTATGTGTGTGTGTGTGTGCGTGAGTGAATGTGCGTGTGAGTGTGCTTATGTTTGTGTGTGAGTGTGCGTATGTGTTTGTGTGCATGTGTGCGTGCGCGCACGCGTGTGTGTGTGTGTGTGTGTGTGTGTGTGTGTGTGTGTGTGTGTGTGTGTGTGTGTGTGTGTGTGTGTGTGTGTGTGTGTATGTGTGTGTGTGTGTGTGTGTGTGTGTGTGTGTGCACATGCATTTGTGGACATAATTGGTGCTCAGTGCTGCTTTTTTATTCTCTCCTCTTTGAGCTCTAGCTCACCAGTTAATTGGCTCTAAGAGTGAAGACAAAGCTTAGCGTTGGATTGGCTCTTTTTCAAAATTCTCAGGCTTACCTACCTCTATTATATGTGTGACATACAGTTATAAGCAGAACTATACTGAGAATTATAATGAAAATGATCTATGTGTTATCAATGTGGAAAAAATAATGCATCAAGTATAAAGCAAAAACATACAAGCTAATCAAATCTGGCACCTGGGATATACAGAGGGGTACAACTAAAAAACGGAAGTGTTGTTATGTCCACTTATGATGTCTGTTAAGCAACATATGTATTGGTATGTAAAGTTCAACAGAACTCATGGAAACAAAAAAAGAAAAAATTATCTGAGAATGTAGAAAAAATGCATCATGGAACACTTATATGAACAATGTGAAATGATTAATTTGGAAGCATCATAGGGACAGATCAAAACTAGTATATCACTAAAGAATACTGTTGAGTCTTTATGCAAAGAGAGAACTGCTCCATTGCTGTTTAGAGGGAAAATTCATATTGCCCAGATGACCAAGGTCTGATTAGCAATCCAGGCAATGAAAAAGTTGTAAAGGAATAGGTTGGAGTGAGTGACTTATTCTTGTTTACCTATTCTGTGGTAGGAGTTGATATGGGTTCTGTTACAAAAGGAGCTCATGCCAAACCATACGTTCATAGGTAGGTAATGGGCTATCAGCCCAAAGGCATTTATAAGCCTAGCCGGAATGTATTGGCTTTCGCCGCCCCCTTAGATTAGTTCCCTGTGCCTCTGTCCAGCAGAGCCACTGAAGTGATCCTCGGGGTAAACTTCCTGTTTCTCATCCAATCATCAAGGCTTCTCTTGAAGAGTGTTAGTGAGGAGCTCTGCCTAATGTAGACTGGAATCTTGTTCCAGAGCATGGGAAGTCTCTGAGACAGGAATCTATCCCTCCAGCATGTCCTATTTATTGTTGTGGTGAGGTTTAGATTCCTAGAGCGTGTGGCTCGAGGGGATATGGTTTTCCTTAGGTGGAGCATGTCCATCAATTCTGGGTTGGACATGGCCTTGTATGTCAGGCAGAGATCACCTCTGAGTAGGTGGTATGCAACTGAGTACAGCTGGAGTTTCTTCAGTCGAGCTGCATAGGGCATCTGTTTGAGGCCAGTGATCCTCTTGGTGAGGTACTTCTGTGGTATTTCCAGTTGTTGCAGATGTCTTGTAAGGTACATCCCAAATGGGATATTGTACTCTATGATGGGTCTGATGAGTGATGTGTAAAGGGGCACAATGACCTCTTTTGATCTGGATGCAAACCCTTTTGTGATTAGGTGGGCCACATAGAAGGATTTTCTAACCACTTTGGCAATGTGATTAACAAAAGAGAGATTACTATCTACTTAGGTCCCCAGATCCCTTATTTCATCTTCCTTATTTAGGGGGCGACCACCTATGTGGTAATTTGTGGGTACGTTGTTTTTCCAAAGGGGGTGACTATGCACTTTTTGGCATTTAGTTTGAGGCCATGGTTTTGACACCAGGTATATGTCTCAGTGAGACCCTTTTGAAGGATGTCTGTGTCAGCCGGAGAGACAATTATAGCCTCTAGTTTGCAGTCATCTGCAAACTTGGTCAGCCATAGTCCTCCTGTGCTTGCCTGTACCTCTGAGAAGTATATGCCAGACAGGACAGTCCTAGGACTGAGCCCTGGGGAACATTACTTGTAACCTGCTTAGAGTCAGACCTAGCTCCTGCAACTCTTACCATGTGGGTTCTGTTCATGAGCCAGTTGGTAACCCATCTCATGATGTAGGGGTTTATGTTCAGGCTGATGAGCTTGTCTATAATACCAGAATGAGAAATGGTGTTAAAGGCCTTTGTGAGGTCTAGGTAGGCTGTGTGGACCACCTTTCCCTCATCTATAGCCTTGGTAAATGTCTCAAAGAAGTCCACCAGGTTTAGAAGGCATGATCTGCCCTTAACAAAGCAGAGCTGGGTAGGGTCCAGTGTTTGGAGGTTCCCAATGTCTCTGTTAATGACATCCATGATGATGCACTCCATAGCCTTGCAGACCAAGCTAGTCATTGTGGAGCGGAATAACTGTTGCTGTGCACCACTCTATGGGCACATAGCCTGTGAAAAGGCTGAGTTTGAACAGTGTGTTTAGGTGAATGGTTAGTTCATCTTTGAGCTCATGTATGACACACCCTGGCATGGTGTCTTGTCCCATTGATGCTGTGTTTTTGGCTTTGGAGAGGGCTGTTTTAACCTGAGTGTCTGTGATTTCAGGGGCACTACATTCATCTGGTATGGTTATGGGCCCTTTTGGGGGTGAGAGGGTGGTGACGTTTGCACTGAACCTGTCTGCCAGGATGTTGGCGATATCAGTCAGTCAGTGTACTTTCTGCCATTCTGCACTAATTCTGAGCAGATCTGGGAATTGCCACTTAGATTTTTGACATAGCTAAAGAATGCCTTGTGGTTATCTTTGGAGTCCTTGGCAATTTTTCTTTCGAAGCTAACCTTGGATAATTTTATGAGGGATCGTAGTTTCTTTCTGATACTTATCAGGGATGTCTTGCCCTCTTGGGATTTTACTCTTTTCCATACTAGTTTCCTCCTTCTATTGTATAGCTTGTTTATGGTAGGGGTCCACCAGATGGAATTCCTTTTCTTGGAGGAGTGAGTCTTGGTTTTGCTTGGGATAGCATGATCCATGCATTCTTACAGGTGCCTGTAGAGTGCATTAGTAAATTATTTTGCAGCTTGGGCAGCATTATCCTTTAGCATGGGGGATTTGAAACTTTCCACCTCAGTCTTAAGTAACATGGTTTGCTCTTGAAAAGTTTTTCACAGTGGTTTTTTTGACCGGGGGTGGGGGTTGGAATGTGGATATCCAGAGTGATTTGTTTATGGTCAGATCTAACCAGCGAGGGGTTGACCTCCGTTTGGAACAACAGTCACCCATGTTGGTGATGACCAGGTCCAATATGTTGTCACCTCTGGTGGGGGTGTTGTCCAGTTGATCCAGGGCATTTGAGTTTATAAATTCTAGGAAATGTTGGGCAAGGGAGTTAGTACTTGAGTAGTTCTCCCAGTTAATGTTTGGGTAATTGAAGTCACCCAATATCAGGGTGTTTGGTAGGACCTTTATGTTTCCCAGTGTTTCCAGAAATGTGGAATGGGGGTCCTGAGACATATTGGGTGATCTGTAGCAAGCTACAATTTGAACTGCAGTTCTGCCCATTGTTAGTTGTACGTGGATGATCTCTGAAGCATCATGCTGTGCCACTAACCTGGAGGTGTGGGTATCCTTGATGAATATGGGTACGCCCCACCTTTTGTATTTCAGTCCGGGTTTTGTGACTGAAATGTATGGTATGAGTTGTAGCCTGGTAGTGCTGGGGTGCTCTCTGGAGCCTTATATCAGGTTTCTGTTACTGCACATATATCAGTTTTCTCCATACTGAGGAGTGCCTCGAGTGCATGCATTTTGAGGTTTAGACTTCTGGCATTGAGTAGCATTACCCTCAGTTTTTTGTTACTTATGCTATTTACAGTGGTGGGTTTGTCTTTTGAGCCTTGCCTAAAGAAGGCACTATGGGGGTGGCAAGAGCCTTGACCAGTATTCGAAAGCCTAAGGGTGACAGGTGCAAGCAGTCTCTAGCGAAGCAGCGTGGCTTGGCGAGCATGTCATCCCAGGCTGACAGACACTGGATCCCCTTTGAATGACACTAGAAGCTTAGCCAATTGTTGAAATTGATAATTTTTTCTTTATACCATGGTATCATTTTGGTTTGGGCAAGATGCTACTCAGGGTTAGGGTCATACCGGCCTGGGCTATGTGATCAGAGAGCTCTTCCTTGTCACTTTTCATGTAGTCCAGGGAGGTACGGCTCAGGTCATTCACTCCAACATGGACATTGACAGAGTCATACCTGTACTTGTTCTGGAGTGACCTGAGTGCTTGTGTTATGTGGCGGATTCTGGCACCCAACAGGCAGATAACAGTAACCTTCTTCTTGTTCAGCCTAGTGAGTGGGACATCAGTGTGCCTGACTATAGAGTCACCTATTACTAGTGTGTTGGGTATGTTATTTTGCCTTAAGGGCTGTGATTGCATGGCACACTGGTTTTGTGAAGTATGTGTTTCATGGCTTGTGTTGGGGGGAGGAGGTTGCTTGGATGTCTGCTTTGGAGGTCTCTGTTGCTTTTGCAGATTTTTATTTAGAACCTCCGAGTATGTTTTTGTGTATTTATGTGTGTTTTTTGCCAGTGCTGGTTTCATAGGTCTATGTGAGACTGGTGGTGTGATGCAAGTAACTCCCTTCTCCTCTTGACTGTCTTGTCCAGTCTTGGGTTAAGAGAGCTTAGCCTCCAGTTTGGCTGTAAAATTGCATCTCTCGCATGTATTAGTGTTTGGTGGTAGGAGGAGAGGGCTGACTGTGTACCTGAGGCAGTTGCAACATTTCCTCAAAATGCCCAGATTCACCAGTTGGACCGGACAGTACACCTGAAACTGCCCTTTGGACATGCCTGGATAGGTACAGTGAGCTGCTTTACTGATTGGCTAGTAAGGTAGAATAGAGAGCCTTGTCCTTCTCTACAGTATAGGGGGGTCTAGTGCTAAGATTTATTATTGCTTGCTATGAGTTTTGACAAGTGCTGGGCTGAGAAGTGAATGGTTTGAGTGCTTAAGTTGAAAGTTTGTCTAGTTTCAAGGGATAAATTGGAGAGTAGACTTTGTGGAGTCAGAAATAGTTATACCCTAGCTAACCGGCGCTGCCCGGCACGTAAAACTGTGCTAATGTGGGTTTTATAGCAGGGAAATGAAAGAGACACAAATTAGCCCAACATGGCCAATAAACTACTAATTTCTGGGCTGAAATCTCTCTTCCAGGGATAGATAGGCTGCTCAAAGCTCCCCTCTCTCACAGGTGAACAGAGAAACTTCCTTCTATCCAAGTAAGGTATGGGCAAACACAGAAACTTGTAACACAGCCCTGCATTCAGCACTAACCTGAAAACTGGGCTGTACTAGCTTAGAAAGGTGGGAAAACAAGTATATATATATATTTTTTTCAGAAAATAAAGCAGATGCAATTAAAAAAAAAACACTTTAAATGCACAGAAAGTTAAACAGGTAATTTAAACACAAAAATGACTTTGTTAAAGTGCAGGCAGTAAAACAAGTACAATATATAGCTGAAACAAGCTTTTTTAAATCACAGACACTCTAAAAAAATCTGAGTTTTGGGCAGAATTAGATAAAGGCAGCAAGAAAATGCAGAAAAATGATACTTAATCACTCCATAGCCTCTATTTTGTCTCTCTGCTGCTGTAGAACTCTGCAGGGCAACAGGCAGGAGCTTGCTGAGGTGTATACAAGCACAAAAACCTTGTAAATGCTGGTTTTATAGCAGGGAAATGAAAGAGAGAGAAATTAACCCAAAATGGCCAATAAACTACTAATTTCTGAGCTGAAACCACTCCTCCAGGGACAGATACATTGCTCAAAGCTTGCTTCTCAAACAGGTGAACAGAGAAACTTCCTTCTATCCAAGTAAGGTATGGGCAAACACAGAAACTTGTAAAACAGCCCTGAATTCAGCACTAACCTGAAAACTGGACTATACTAGCTTAGAAAGGCGGGAAAACTAGTGTAGTGAGTGTGTAGCCTACAACAGTTAAACAGGTAATTTAAACACAAAAACAACTTTGTTAAAGTGCAGGCAGTAAAATAAGTACAATATGTAGCTGAAACAAGCTTTTTAAATCACAGAAACTCTAAAAAAATCAACGTTTTAGGTGGAATTAGCTAAAGGCAGCAAGAAAATGTAGAAAACCAGAAGGTATCATAATGGAGGCATAATATCAGAAAATAGATGCTCACTCTGTTCCTTGGCAAAGTGGGTACATGGTCCTGCATAGGAACCTAGTTAGCATACTTTGCTCTGTGCCTGCAGGTGAAGATGGAAAAGGCATATCATTTAAAAAGATATCTCCTGACTCCCTTCAGGATGATAATGTATGATTTTTGAGCCTTCTCTTTCATGCTTGGTGTCTTCAGATGTAAGGAAATTGAGGGAGAACAAAAAGGTCACTTGAGGGTAGGAATCATAGAATAATCAGAAGAAGACCATGGGGAAAAGAAAAAAAAAATAGTTTAAAAAGTCCTGTATCTATTGAGCAACAGTGGATTTTTTAACTTATTGGGCAGAATAGAAATGATGTGGCAGGAGAAGACTAACAGTTGCCTTGGGCTACTTGAAATAGTCATGCATACTGGATAGGCTCAATTTTTTTTTGCTCTGCTGTGTGACTTATGTTAAATAAATTGCCTTTATGTCATAGTCATAATTTTACTGATACTAACCACACAGTACTGTTATAGAAGGTCATAGTTCCATTAAAATGTAAAACAAAACCAAATTTCATTGATACAAATGTAGATGAACGCATATATATTACTTAATATTGCCAAACAATTCTAAAGTAATAAAAAAAATGGTTTGTGCTATACTATAAAATTAAGATGAGAAATCAAATCCTAAATTATTGAAATATTTATTTTTATCTTTAAGTTGTGTTTAAATATTGTTTATACTAAGACGCTTGCATTATATTTTGCATCTGAACATACAAAATGTAGACTTTTGACATATACATTTTACACATGCTTACTCTATCACATTGATAAAGCCTAAACACTGTGGGGATTTCTAGGAAGGATACGAAGAGATGTTTGGTATAAAAAAGCCAGATTTTTTTAAATATTTAATTTACCAAGGATTCTTATATTTCTAGTTCAGATATTATTAATGGGCAGTAGTATGCAGATGTAAGAAGATTTCCTATGTTACTGGCACACCTGCTGAAAATATTACTAACAGTGTTGTGGCTATGAGACTACATTTAAATTTCTTATTTATTATTACTTTTGATATTAAATATTCACAGCTTCATCCTGATGACTCCTAACATCATATTATTTTAATGAATCTGCATTACAGTATATATAAATAATTCTGACAAATGCAAGCTTCATGTATGTTTATGTCAGCACTAAAATGTTTGCATATCCCTTCAGGAAGTAGCATTAAAATGCTACTTCATGGCTATTTATTTTTAAATATGTGGCAGAAATAAATCTAGAAAGTTGGGGAATATAGTTTATGACTGCAGTAAACAGTTAACCATGATAAATGTCAGCATTATTTAAAATGATGAAAGCGTAATATTGACTACTGGTTTCCTGTGCTAAGCAAACACCCACAATAACTGGATAAAAATAATTCTCATCAAAGAACGGTGCATAAATTCTGTAGCAATAAAATGAAGCAGTGCAATACATTGGAGAGCACAGTGAATGTGAGCTTGTGCAGTAGTATATGTATGTCTCTTCTAGTAAATAACATTTAAGACACTAATGTAGCAGATGGCAATTATTAAATTGCTGAAATTTGTGTTTGAAATTTTAGGGTCCTGAAAATGCATGTCAGAAATATTGGGTAATGGTTAGTTTAAAGATGAATGTACCAATGAAAAAACAGTGTTATTAATAAATCTCAAGAGAAATTACTGAATACATCCTTCAAAGATTTTTCCTTATCCACATTAGTTTTCCCTCTCCATAACTTTTATTAAATTGTATTTAATTATGTATAAAAAAGGTTTAAAGATTACATTTTTAATGTTATTACTGTTTTTCTCTAAACCAACTCTACATGCTGCTGAACTGACAAATAACAGAAAATCTGAAAAAAAAAATATTTTGTGGCCGAATACTCTTCTGTGTTTTACATTTTGAATTTCATCTTTAGCTTCAGTTTCCTCTAGATGTTTTTAAACAAAAGTTATAATCAACCATAAACTAAAAAGTTAGTTAAAGCAGATCATATAAAAACCATAGACACGGTGGTGCAGCGGTAGCATTGTCGCCTCACAGCAAGAGGTTCTCCTGTTCAATTCTTGGCTGGAGCACCTTCTGTGTGGAGTCTGCATGTCCTCCCCATGGTCGAGTGGTGTCCAAAAGACATGCGTGAATAAGCGTGCCTTCGTTGAGGGTTGGGCATCGAGCTGGCACCTCGGCACCATAAAAATCTACTGCCAATCATTAGTGGACTGGAGTTCCACTGTGGCAACCCCTAACCAGGAAAAACTGAAAGAAGAAGAACAAAAAAGACAAATACAGTATTCTAATAGCAGAAGTTTAGCTTGCAGAGTACAAAGCCAAATGTTGGGGGTGGACTAAAATTTGAGGTAAAACACTTAAAATAAAATCAGACCTCACTTTGAAAAGCCACTTCATACTTATAACTTTTAAGTGACATGAGGAATCTTGCCAAAGTAGGGTACTAATAAAGTTACTATGGCAATATGTTTTATATCTGCAGGGTTGGAAAGAAAATGGATCACATACCAGATGTTTTTATGCTCACGTGTACAATCACTAGCAGCTGCTAGGAAGCTGAACTCAAGACTCGATAGTGGCAATATGGCATATCCAATCCTTCAAGAAAGAGGACTGAAGTCATGAACAGAGAGGGAACCTAGCCTAAGAACTTTGAAAACAATTCTATATCACACTGAGAGCCAGTGCAGATTAGGCAGGGAGGTGTAATATGCTGTTAATGTACAGTAGAAATTGTTAACCTGGCCACAGAGTTGTGTGTCAAATGCTTAAGGTCGAGCTTCAGGTTAGGAAGTCTCAGGATTAATGCATTGCAGTAATCCATGAGGAACGATAACAGGACATGGAGCACTACTGAGAAATCATCTTCAGGTAACAGGCAGTTGATCCTGGAGATATTCCTTACGTAGAAGGAAGAAGAATGCACTATGTCAGACACTTGGCCCCAAACATTCTATGTGACTTTCTAAAACAGCAACAACACCTCTGCTTTCATTTTTGTTTGTAAGCTCTCCTGTGACTTTCTAAAGTTTCAGGAAACTTGCACTTTTATTTTTTTTGTTCCTTTTTCTGGCTGGCCAGAGACAATACTGTCTTGTAGCCTTATTAGCCAATTAGCATTCAGAGTCACTGTCAAATGTTTCCATAAGACAGTTAGAGCTGATACATCAACAATTTGTGTGTCTTTGCATGATAATGAGATTCCAGGAGACTGGTGGAACAGTGACTCCATAGATATTCCATGTTTGGTCTTCATTAAGTTAGCCTCTGTATTTTAATGTTTGCACTATCATGAGGGCTGTGGAACTAAACATTGTATTTAACATTCAAGACTGACAGCTTGATGGTGATCATGTTTCCCAAACCAACTGGAGTCCCTGTAAACCCGAATAATAATAGACCATCTCATTGCTTCAGGTGGACCTGAAGGTTTATGCTAAGGTTTGAGATAACTGATTAGATTAAGTTATTCTGAAATTCCTGTGTCACCTGGGACTAATAAAGGGCAAGCAAAGGGGCCCCAATCTGATTTGGTTGTGAGTACATATGCAAAGATTTCCCAGAGAAGCAACATCATTAATATTAGCCTTCCAACTAGACTTTCAGGAAGCCTTTGAGTCAATCCAGTGGATTTTTTTTTTAATTATATGGCATTTTATCAACTCATCATACCTGTTCTACATTCATCACCTTCCAGACGTGTCACTAGACTATTCTTCTTCTACTCCCATTCTGTATTATTAGGTAATACATGTTATATGTACTGTACTTGGATGTCTCTTAGCCAGGGTCTCCATTTCTCCCTGTGTTGTTTTTTTCCCTCCCTTAGAGGAGCCTGTCCTCACACCCTCTCTAAATATTTAATTGTAGTCCTAACATTTCCAATACCAAGAGGCCTGGGGTATTTCCACTTTCTATTTATTGCTTTTTTTGTAATCAACAGGCTCAAGTAAGGTGACTATTCTTCGGGGGGGGGGGGGCACAGTTTCTTCAGCTACTCCCAGTAAGAAAAATTGTTCTATCGATAGGGACGGTATTGGCAATACTGCCCTGAGAAGGTCCTGAACATTTCTTTAAAATTCCTGTTATTTTTCACACACCCCAAAATATGTCTCCATGTACCCTGCTCTGTCTGCTCACACCGTTACCATTTCTCTGAGGTGCCTAACAACAGTGATCACTGTGAGCCTCTGGGTATGATGTTTAAACTTAAAGCAGCAGGTAAAAGACCCTCATATTCTCAGTTCCCCACTCATATGAAACCCCTGCATGGCCCATTACTGATATTTCCAATCTAGGTCCTCTTCTGACTACTGTATTTAATTGGAGTATTTTTCCTCCTTGATTCCTAGAGGCCTGTTCTTCTGTATTTCTCTGATTACATGTCCTGATGAAAGTCCTGCAAATTAAAGACAAGCCTAATCATACTCTGGAGTTGCCTAAATGGCACCGAAAAGCTTGTGCCTCCCCCTTCCTCACTTACTAATTTATCAGCCAGATTTTGAAACAAGTTAATGCCAACTGTTTCCATCCAGGATCACTTTTTTTAGATTGCATTTTCATATTTAGGGCAACTTGGATAGTAGTCAGGTATTGAAGTAAATCAGGTGTCCCCAAAGCTCCAGCCTCCTGTGTGAGAAGTAATTTATCCCAGCTGTCTTGACTTTGCACCTTCTCATGTAAAATTTACTATTATATTCTTCATTTTGATAAAAAAGAGGAAAGAATCTCACTTGGGAAAGTTTGATACAGATGCAAGTAGAGGGGAGCAGTTAAGGATATCGCTAATGCTTTCAGATTGATCTCCAGGGGTATCGTCTTTCAAGTAATTATAATATCCAGGGGTATCGTCTTCCAAGTAATTATAATAGCTTTAACTTTATCCAAAGTCATGCTATCAGTTTTGTTAAGTGATGCATCATACTTTGGGCACACCCAGATCCCTAAATATTTAAAACAATTGGATCTCTGTTGTACCAGAAACTGGGCTGGTACTCACAAGGAAGGAGGGTCATCTGTCCCCAAGCTTGTTGTTTTTACCTTGTTTACTTCACATCCTGCCATTTCCCCATACTCATCTAAAATTGTAAATAAAGTATCAGTGTCCTTACCAGCCCCCTTACTAAAAAATAGGACACTGTCAGCATATAAAGCTACTTTATGCACCTCATTCCCAATTCTGTTTCCCTCCAGAAGCACTCTCTTTATTTTTTGAGCCATGGGTTCTATGTACATTTTGAATAAAATGGGTGGGGGGTTGGAGCACAGCCTAGTAGCTCTGGAAAGCATATGTATATATCAGACATTGATTCCACAAACTTTAATCCCAACCCAAGTCTTAATAAAACTTGTTGCAAAAAAGTCCAGTCTACCCTGTTGAATTATTTCTCAGCATCAAGGCTAATTAGAGTAATTTGCCTCCCCTTAAGTCTTTCCCTCTATAACAGCCATAATGCTGTAAGAGTATTATTGAGTAGATATCTGCCTCCCACAAATTCTGTCTAGACCCTATGTATCAAGTTAGGGACAAACTTTCCCAACCTATTAGCCAGTTAACAGTTAAGGACAGATATGGGTCTATATGAGGAGAGTCATTCTCTCCTTTCCCTTCCTTATATAGCACTACCATATAGCCTTATTCCCAAGATGTGGGAATCTCACAAGTTGTCAGTACATAAATATATTATTTCAATAAAGCTGTGATCACTTCCTTTACCAACTACTTCCACAAATCAATTGGCATTCCATTGTGTTTTCTGTCTGGTCTGTTTCTTAGTAATGGTCTTTAATTCCTCTCTAATAACTGCAGTCATAATACAAATTACGTGTTCTTGTAAGCAGGGGAGATTTAGGTTCGTTAAATATCTATTAATAGCTACTTTTGTGTCTGCTTGTTCTGGCTGTCCCCAATAAAGTTCCTTCTATTGCTTAGTAAATTCCTGCATTGTCTACTTTGGGCACTTAACAATGGGACCCTGCTCTGTAGAATACAGAGCATTCATTATGGCATTTACTCTTTTCCGTCTTAACCTAATTGCCAGGTATTGTGTGGAGTCTCTAAAGAAGCATATCTGGTATCCCTCTATCAGGAATTCTGATTTCTTGTCTAAGATTCCATGCAATTACCTTCCTTATGTCTCATAAATCTGTTCATCTACTTGGAGGCCCATTTGTCTCTTGCTATCCATATATACCAAAGAGCTTTTCAGCCTTTCCAAGACATCCCTTTTCTACTTCCAGTCTCTGCTAATAAACCTTCTTACCTCTTATGCCATCTGCTCTTTGAGGACATCCCAAGCACTCTGGTCAATATATTGGAAATAGTAAAATCTATTAAGCCTAGAAGCATATTTTTGCCTTCCCATGAGAAGTGCTATTATTTTAAATAATAAATGGTAAAGTGCCAATGCTTATCTCCAGGAGTTGGACACTTGCATCACTACTGATCTAATACATGGTATTAAAGAGGAAAGTGACAAATATTTCCAAATGAGAAAAGATATAGATACGAAGTGTGAGGAGGTGATCCAGCGTAAGTTGGGTAAATTACAGAGGGATGTCAACGAATATGAAAATCATACATGTTATCCTAAACCAGTTTATCAAGGTAATAAAATTAATAGCTTTAAAGGGACATGGAACAACAAAAGAAAGAATTTTTATCATGAAAATAGACACGGGTTTAGGGAAGACAATAGGTGGAATGAAGAAAGTTATGATGTAGATTTCCCTCCATTAGGGGGAAGGGGAATATTGCAGGATGGCAACTCTAATTATAGAGAAAATTTTCAGAACCGGGGGGGGGGGGGAGAAGAGGGAAGAGGAGATATTTGTAGATACCCCGATTCCAGACCAACATGATTCTAATATAGACAACATTGTGAATGACAAAGTGAAACATACCTATCAGAATTTTACTATTTACAATTTTAGCTGTTTGACACTGAATCCTAACCACTTTTCACTACTCAGTAAAGGATTGAAATATATACCTAACAGTAGAGGTGATTCCACAAGGACAATTTTGGATGTCAAGCTGTTTATGAGGAAAATTAATTTGGAAATTATGGCCTCTAGGGCTGGTTTCAAAAGGGATATGATGGGGGAAAATACCTTAAAGAGAAAATCAACCTACAATCCCCCTCTAATACCCCAACTAAGGAATTTTGAAAACATAATGATTGACTCAGTTAGAAATAAACACAATAAAGGATGGGTTCATCACAATCTGAGTAAGAAAGAGAATGAGACTTTAAGAGAATTAAGTAGCAATTCCTCATTGAGAGTTATGAAACCAGATAAGGGTGGGGGAATAGTCATAATGGATAGAATCCTATATGAAGGAAAGATGAATTCTATATTGAGAGACGACAATAAGTACACAGTGGTATCCTTAAATGAAATTAATGTTGCCTATCACAAAATTGACTCAATTTTACAAGACCTTGTGACAGAGAATATAATAGATGAAAAAACCTTTAAATATTTGGAAGTCAAGAAACCTAAAGTAGCTACCATATCTGGGATACCAAAAATCCACAAAAATATGACAAACCCACCCCTCAGACCCATTGTTACAGCTGAGGGTTCCAAAACAGTTCCCCTTGCAAAATTTGTGGATTTTAAAACTAAGCACATTTGGGTCAATAATAAATTGATTCTCAAAGATTCCTGGGACGTTTTGGGAGAATTAAACCAGGATATGTACAGGGATGACATTTTGTTCATTACTATAGACGTTGTTGACTTGTTTGGATGTATACCACACTCTGAGGGGATGGTTAATTTTGAGGAGACTGTGTTCAATGATGAAAATCTGATTTTGGATGATAAGATAGCAAGTGTGATACTCATGGATACAGTTTTAAAATATAATTTTATTATGTTCAATGGTGAATATTACCAGCAGAAGACGGGAGTATCTATGGGGGCGGCTTGTGCCTCCACATATGCCAATATCGTCTTGTCCAAATGGGAAGAGCAGTACATCATCAATTGCAGGTTCAAGGAATCATGGACAATATACCATAGATTTTTGGACGATATTGTCATCTTTTGGATAGGTAGTCAATCAAGATTTCTAGAGTTTATGGAATATATCAACCAAACTACTAAGTTTTTGAAGTTCACACACACTATTAGTACTGACTCATTGAAATATTTGGATATGGAAATATATAAAAGGGCAGGTAAATTCGAGAGTAAGGTATTCAGAAAGGATACATATGTGAATTCATTTTTACATTATGACAGCGCCCACCCCTTACACAGCAAGAAAAACATTGTCAAAGGACAATTTGTAAGGGGTTCAAGAATGACATCAAATGATTTGGATTTCAAAGATGAATGCAGGACCCTAACTAATATGTTTATAGAACGTGGATACCCAAAGGATTTTGTAGAGAAGTTAAGTAAAGAAGTAGAGGGTGGAAGGTTGGACAGATTTAAACCAATACTTGGTAAGGGGAATGATAATAATCCTGAAATGGGTAAAATCCCTGCTGAAAGTAGGAAAAAGAAAAATGAACAAGATACCTACAGGAGAAGTTTGGTAGTAGAATATAATAATCCTAACTTTAAATTAAGAGAGATTTTTAATAAGGAATGGAGTAAATTCAGTTCCTTAACTGATATAGAGGAAATATCTAGAATGGAACCAAAAATAGTTTATAAAAATTCATCAAATATAGGTAAGATACTAGAAAGGAGTAGTGGGAAAATAAGTAAAGGAAATAAAGGGAGGATTGGGACATATAAATGTGGCAGATGCCAACAATGCCCATATATTATGAATAAGGAGGAAATATATATAGAAAGCAGAAAGAGATGGTTAAAAAGTAGGAACTATTACAATTGTGAGAGCAAAGGGGTCGTTTATATAGCTATTTGTCAGAAATGTCAGTCGTTTTACGTGGGTAAAACGGAAAGATGTTTAAAACGAAGAATATATGAACATAATTATGACATTCTGAAAGCTAAAAACTCTAATGCACTATACAAACATACCATGACATGTTCTGAATACAAGTTTGAATTTTATGTGTTGGATCAAATTAAGCCAGATATTAGGGGTGGCCTATGGGAGGAAATTTTGGAAAGTAGGGAATTGTGGTGGCAGGTCAACCTAGATTCCAACACTAAACCAGGGATTAATGACTTTCTAACAATTTCTCCTTTACTTAAAATAAGAGCTAATAAATTGTAGTGTAATTCTGGATATGGACACTAGATGGAACTATTTACCACACACACAAAGCCAGTTCCCAAGCATAACATAGGAAATTTTAAAGTTTGAATGTATTTTAATCAAGTATTTATTTATTGCATATATATTTATTTTATATTTGAAAATTGTATTCAACTATTTGAAATATTAAATTCATGTTAGTTTTTAACAATGATTAGATAATAAAGGAATATTTTAAAACATAATTTTAAAATATGAAGCACTGCTGCACTTTAACACGATAGGCATTAATATTCATGAATTATGTATAATGATTGGTTTGTTTGAACTAATAGAGAAAGTTCTGTGGATAATTAATTTAATTATATTCAATTCATTTTCTATTTAAAGGTGTTTGAATTGAAGCATATTGTCTGATGAAGTCCTATGTGTGAGGACGAAAACGCATATTTGAAGTGTTGATGTTAAGAGCGTTAACACAGTACACTGCTGGTCTGAACACTCTTTGTGATTTTTAACTTCTGTGGAATAAACTATCTGAACCATGTATCAACGTTCCCTGGCACTTGTTTCTTGGATTTGCAGTTTTTTGAAGTGCTACTACACTTTTTTGGTTCGTATTTACAGGAAATCTCAACTGGCAGGAGATAGCGGAGGGATCTGATACAAAACCGTAGTGTATCTCTACCCTTAACAGCGTAAAAGTATCATCACATGTCACATCACATGTCCTCTAGCCAATCTAGGTGCAATACGTCTCCTGTTGTGTGTTTGTGTAAAGTGCCTAGAGTAGTTAAATCTATATGATCATCAACTAAGCCTAAACTCTTCCAATATGAGTCCATATATCCAACTAATCAAGGAACTTTATATCCCCTAGGGCACTTGGAGACAAACTGTAACAGCATTTTTGAAATTCCAGTCTCCTGCCAGCACCATCATCCCTTCTATAAAATGCATCAGTACCAGCTTAATCTCTTTGAATTTCTTTTTGGTGAACCTTAGAGGAAAATACATAGAACCTAAAGTCAGCTTTCTTTCTGTTAACCCCCCTTATCCAATGCAAACCTCCCTGCATGATCAGAATATGTTTCCTACATTCTAAAAGGGGTAAAGCAGTTAATCACAATTGTGGCTCCTGCTATTCCTGAGCCTTACAATGAGGCTAAGGCTACAATATGCTAACTATTACCCCCAAATGCTGAATGTTCTTTAATCCCTAAGTATGTATCCTGCAATAAAATAAATTATGGCTACAAAAATTGTGCATATTGTAATATCCTATTCCTCTTTATGACATCCATCAGTCCAGTCAAATTCCACAAGACAACCCTGAAATCCATACTCTCTTGGCTGTTCATCAGCTCTCCTGTTTATTTTCCATATAGTGTAACCCATGTGAACTACTAAATAAATCAGGATCCTGATAACGGTTGTGACCTCCTGCAAGGAAATAATAATGAAATAAATAAATAAACAGCCAACATTTCACAGCCAGAGAAACAATTACTATGAAGAAGAAAATATTGTCCAGTTCCAGGCAAATATGCCTGCACTATTACCAAGCTAAGTAAAATAGCAGCAGTTTAACTGCTATAGAAATTAACGGATCCTACTGTCTGCAATAGTTTTCAGATAGAGCACAGTTTCTTGGTGAGGTTGAAATTATCCATATGCGACTCCAAACAGTTCTGCAAGGCAACTTGACTGCATATACATCCATGAGCCAAGTGTTACAGTTACTGAAGCAATTCAACTTTTCACAAGGCATTAGCCATGAACAGAAACCCTTAACATACACTTTCTGCCCTGAATTTAAGCTAGACCCCATGTATTTACAGCATCCACAACAAACACATCAGGAATAAGAGTAATGTTAAGCTTTCCCACGTTTATTAAAAATGGGAAGTAGTTCTCTCTTTCTGGAATTCCATCATGACCAGTTGCAGGAATAGTGTTTTGCTCATTTAATTTGTTTCCAGACTCCGTAGAATGCACATGGTTTGGCAGGTCTGCTCTTCTGTTTTCCAAAAAATGTGAAAGCTTCTGGAGCTGTAAGAAATCTTATTTCCCCTTGTAAGGGGTACCATCAAATGGGCTAGGTAAAACAGTTTGAATTTTATTTTTCACAAATTGTCACAGAGTGTATCAATTTTGATAGCAGTTTGGAGGATAGTTTTTGTTCTTGCAATACTAGTTTTTTGTACGAAATACAGGAAAGTGATGATTTTAATGCATATAGTTTATTTAATACTGAGGATATTGTTTGTAAAAGTGATTTCATTCCACCATATAGACATGATGGCATCAAACAGTTTTCACAAATGCTTAATAATGCTGTGGAATGTGAATTTAATGCATTCATGAGCAATAATAATAATAAAATGTATAATCTCTCATTGCAGGAATGGGAAGAACTACAGATACTGACAAAAAATAAAAATATAATTATTAAACCTGCAGATAAAGGGGGCAAAATTGTTTTAATTAATGTGCAACAGTATTTCACTATGTGTATGTCCCATTTGGCTAATAGGGATGTTTATAAAGTGGTAATGTGACTATATATAAACAGGCAATACGTGATTTTGAAGCTTTTATATAAAAAGGTTATCGACTAGGATATTTCTCTAAGAATGATTTGAATAAGAAGTTTGGTTGTGATAATAATGAATTGGCGGTATTTTACTGCCTTCCAAAAATCCATAAAGATATCACAAATCCTCCCAGCAGGCCAATTGTTTCTGCACAAAAATATTTTACTAAGAATGTTCGCCTACTGTTGCATAAAATTTTACTTCCTTATGTAGAAAAATTACCTTCATATATTAGAGGTAGTATGGATTTAGAAAAATTGTCTGATTCTGAATGGTCTAATGATATATATTTTGTAGTAGTAGATGTTTGTAGTTTGTACACGAATATTAGACATGATCTTGGTGTTGAAGCAGTTAAGTACTTTATAGGAGAAAGTCCAAAAAGTAACTATATTTTGGAATTATTAAAATTTTGTTTAGAAAATAATTATTTTACATTTAATAACAAGGTTTTTCACCAGCTCCAAGGTACTGCCATGGGGGCATCTTTTGCCCCCAAGTATGCAAACCTGATAATGGGATTATATGAAACAGAGTATTTATATCATGGTGAGTTTTTCAAAGAATCTGTAGTTAAGTACTACAGATTCATAGATGATCTCATATTTGTATGTAAGGGTGGTTTTACAAATGTTAACATGTTTGTGGAATGGATACAGAAAAGTAGATGTGGTTTTGGTGGTTTACAAATGGGGACAAGAGTTAGATTTTTGGACATTATATTGAACATTAATAATAATAAATTACTTACATCAATACATAGAAAATTTGAGGATGGAGGAAGAATTTTATATGGTACTAGTTGCCATCCACCTCACAATCTTTCATCGTTACCTTACGAGTGTCTTAGATTAAAAAGATTATGTAATAATGAAACTGATTTCTATAGGGGAAATTAATAGGATGTATTGTATGTTTGTAAAGAGGGGTTATGATAAATAAGTTGTACAAACTGCTGTTAAGAAAATTATTGAAGGTATGGATGAAAATGATATTCGACGTGAAACACATTATAATAATGTAGTGTATAATAAAGATAGTGAAATGAATAATAAACACAAAATATATTTTGTTTCTACATATGGAACATTCAATTCCATTTTTGTAAATTTAGTTAAGTATTACTGGCAATATTTGTTTAAATTTAAAGATATAGGCAATATCTTAAGTCCATTCTTAGGTATATCATACAAGAGAGGAAGAAATCTTAGAGATATCTTGGTACATAATCACTTTGTAGTGCCTGTTATAAATATTATAGGAAATATGAAGGCACTTAATTTAAAATTATTTTTTTCTGTGGGGTCATTTATTGCACTGTTGTGATTATTTTGCTGCTTGTGTATGTCTGCTACCTTTAAACTACAACAAAAAGAAAAAAAAAATCTTGCTTTTTTCCCACTTTCTGAAAGTTAAGAAAGTTCAGTTACAGATTTGTTGTTCTGAACTGTTTGGAAGTTAATAGAAGGCCAGTGCTTGCTTGGGCTAAAGGGAAGTCTCTGTGTTCACCAGTGGGACTGGTAAACACTAAACAGCCTGCCTGTTCCTGGAGGAGTGGTTACTACCTAAAAGCTGCAGTTTTATTGGCCATTTTGGGTCAATTCTAAACTCCTTGATCTCTTTCTCTCATAAAACCCTACAACTCTCTTTTCGCACGGTTTTGCGCACTGAGCAGCGTCGGGCAGCGCCGCCTAAACAGGTTTAAACTATTCCAGGCTCCACAAAGTCTGCTTTTCACTTTTTCCCTTAGAACTGTTCAAACGCTCAAAGTAATCATTCTGTTCTCTTTCTAAAGTCCTGCACTTGCTCAGCTCTTATTAGGAAACACTAGCTAACTAAAGCACTACACCCTCCTTGACTTCTCATAAGTATTAGGCTCCTGATTGGTCCTTCCTGATCAAGTGAAAAATCAGTTCCCTTCCCTAATCTGATCAGTAAAAAAACAGTTCCCTATACTAATCTGGTATGTCCAAGGGTCAGTTTCAAGGTTACTCTCCAGTCCAGCTGGTGACTCTGGGAATTTTGAGGCAATGTTACAATTGCCTTATGCACACAGACAACTCTCTCCTCCTTCCAACCAACTCTAATACATGTGAGAGATGCAGTTACACAGCCAAACTGGAGGCAAAGCTCTCTCAACCCAAGACTGGCACAGTCAGTCAGGAGGAAAAGGTAACACCCACACCACAAATCCAGTCTCACACAGACCTATTGCATCTGCATACCCAACACATAAACATACTTGGAGGCTCTAAATAAAAATCTTCCTAAACAGCAAATACCTCCTAAGCAGATATCCAAGCAACAGCCACCCCTCAACAATACCCACAAATCACATATCTCACAAAATCAGTGTGCCTCACAGTCACAGCCCTTAAGGCCAAACAACACACCAAATACACTTGTTATAGGGGACTCTATTGTCCGGCACACTGACATCCCGCTCACCAGACTGAACAAGGAGAAGGTCACTGTAAGCTACCTGTCGGGTGCCAGTATCCGCCACATAATGCAAGCACTCAGGTCACGCCAAAGCAAGTACAAGTATGACTCCGTCATTGTCCATGCTGGTGTGAATGACCTGAGACGTACCTCCCTGGACTACATGAAAAGAGACATAGAGGAGCTCTCTGACCATGTAGCCCAGGCTGGTATGACCCTGACCTTGAGTAGCATCTTGCCCTCACCAAGAATGATGACACAGTATAAAGACAAAATTATCAGTTTCAACATTTGGCTAAAGTATTGGTGTCGTTCAAAGGGGATCCAGTGTCTGTCAGCTTGGGATGACATGCTCGACAAGCCACGTTGCTTCACTAGGGATGGCTTGCATCTGTCACCCTTAGGCTTTCGGATACTGGCCAAGGCTCTTGCCACCCCCATAGTGCCTTTTTTAGGCAAGGCTCAAAGGACAAACCCACCTCCATAGACAACCCAAGGATAAAAAAACTAAAGGTAATGCTACTCATTGCTAGAAGTCTAAACCTCAAGATGCACGCACTCGAGGCTCTCCTAAGTATGGAGAAAATCGATGTCTGTGCAGTAACAGATACCTGGTTCAAGGCTCCTGAGTGCACCCCGGCACTACCATGTTATAACTCATACCATGCATTTCAGCCCCAAAACTTGGAACGAAGCACAAAAGGAGGGGGAGTATCTATATTCATCAAAGATACCTACACCTCCAGGTTAGTGGCACTGCACGAAGCATTGGAAACCATCCATGTGCAACTAACAGTGGGCAAAACTGCCTTTCAGTTTGTAGCCTTCTACAGAACACCCTCCCTATTACAGGAACCCCACTTGGCATTCCTGAGAACACTGGAGAATATGAAGGTCTCTCCAAACACTATGTTATTGGGTGAATTCAACTACCCAAACATTGACTGGGAAAACTACTCAAGCCCAAATACCCTCACCCAATGGTTCCTTGAATTTATAAACTCTAACGCAATGGAACAACTGGTCACCACTCCCACAAGAGGGAACAACATATTGGACCTGGTCATCACCAACATGGGGACTCTATGTTCCACACCAGAGGTAAACCCCTCATTGGTAAGATCAGACCATAAACAAATTTCCCTGGACATCCATATCACGTCCCCACCCCCGGCCAAGGAAATCACTGTAAAGAATTTCTGAAAAGCCAACTTTGCACTTCTCAAGACTGAGGTGGAATCCTTCAAAGCCCCTGGTCCAGAGGATAATACAGCCCAATCCGCATAATCCTTTACAAATGCATTCTATGAGCACCTGCAGGAATGCATGGATCGTGCTATCCCAAATAAAACCAAGACTCACTCCTCCAAAAACAGGAGACCAGTCTGGTGGACCCCGGCCATAAATAAGCTATACAACAGAAGGAGGAAGCTACTACATGACAGAGCAAAATCCCAAAAAGGGAAGGCATCTCTGAGCAGTATTAGCAAGAAACTTTGATCCCTCATAAAATCATCAAAGGCCAGTTTTGAAAGAAAAAATTGCCCTAGACACTAAAGATAATCACAAGGCCTTCTTTAGTTATGTCAGGAACATGGGCGGAAACTCCCAGATATGCTCTGAATTGTTGCATAACGGTACAAAATATACTGAACCTACAGACATAGCCAACATCCTGGCAGACAGATTCAGCGCAAACTTCTCCCCCCCTTCCCCCCAAAGGAGCAAATGCCTATCCCAACTGAATGTAACCTCCCTGACATCACAGATGCACAGGTGAGAGCTGCCCTCTCCAAAGCAAAAAACACAGCATCTATGGGACCGGATGGTGTCCCAGGCTGTGTCTTACAGAAGCTCCAAGAAGAACTGAACCCTCACATTAAGTCACTGTTCAAACTTAGCCTTACTACAGGGTATGTACCCAAAGAATGGCGTACAGCTACAGTGGTCCCACTCCACAAAGGTGGTGCCACAACGGACCCCAGAAACTATCACCCCATAAGCCTGACTAGTCTGGTCTGTAAAGCTATGGAGCGTATTATCATGGAACTCATAAACAAAGACATTGGGAGCCTCCAGACACTGGACCCTACCCAGTTTGGCTTTGTTAAGGGCAGATCTTGCCTCTTAAACCTAGTTGATTTCTTTGAAACAGTTACCAAAGCCATAGATGAGGGCAAGGTAGTTCACACAGCCTACCTAGACCTTGCAAAAGCCTTTGACACAATACCCCACTCGGGCATCATAAATAAGTTTACCAGCTTAAATATCAACCCCTATATCACAGGATGGGTTGCAAACTGGCTCAGAGATAGAACCCACATGGTCAGAATCGCAGGTGCCATGTCCGAATCCAAACTAGTTACAAGTGGCGTCCCACAGGGCTCAGTTCTGGGACCTCTCTTGTTCGGAATATACTTCTGTGAGGTTCAGGCTAACACGGGGGGATTATGGCTGACAAAGTTCTCAGATGACTGCAAACTGGGGGCCATAATCGAATCTCCAGCTGACACAAGCATCCTCCAAAAGGGTCTCAGAGAGACGGATGCTTGTTGCCAGAGCCACGGCCTCAAGCTAAATGCTAAAAAGTGCATAGTCATCCCCTTTGGGAAAAACAAGGTGCCCACAAATTACCACATAGGTGGTAATCCATTAGGTATGGAAGAATAATTAGAGATTTGGGGACCAACGTAGATAGTAATCTCTTCTTTGATAATCACGTTGCCAAAGTGGTTAGAAAGATCTTCTATATAGCCCACCTTATCATGAAATGGTTCGCATCAAGATCAAGAAAGGTCATTGTGCCCCTCTACTCGTCACTCATCAGGCCCATAATTGAATACAATGCCCCTTTTGGGATGTACCTTACCCGACACCTGCAGCAACTCGAGAGACTCCAAAAGTATCTCACCAAGAGGATCATGGGCTACAAACAGATGTCCTATGCAGCTCGACTAAAGAAACTCCAACTCTACTCAGTTGCTTACCGCCTACTCAGAGGCGATCTATGCCTGACGTACAAAGCCATGTCAAACCCAGAATTAATAGACATGCTCCATCTCAAAAAATCCAAGTCCCTTAGAGCTACACGCTCCAGGTACCTAAACCTCAACACAAAAATAAATAGGACATGCTGGAGGGACAGATTCATTTCCCAGAGGCTCCCCTCACTCTGGAATAGAATCCCAATTCATGTTCGACATAGCCCCTCGCTAACCCTCTTCAAGCGAAATCTAGACGCGTGGATGGGAAATCGCAAATTCACCCCTGGGATCTCTTCTGTGTCCCTGCTAGACAGAGGCACAGTAAACTAATCTTAAAAGGGTACCTTCTGTGACCTACTTTACAGAGGCACAGTATGCTAAACTAATAGGGAGGCGGAAGCCAAATACACTCTGGCTAGGCTTATAAATGCCCTAGGGCAGATAGCCTAGTATCTACCTATGAACCTATGAACCTAATGGGTACTTATTCCTGTGGTCACTGTAGTATTTGTGCTTATACTGTTAGAACATTTAACTTTATAAATGGACATGCATTTTTTCCATCGGAAATATTTAATTGTAAAACAGAGGGTGTTATTTATGCCCTACAATGTTCCTGTAATCTAGTATATATTGGGGAAACCAAGAGAAAATTTAAATATAGAATGCAGGAACATGTTAGGAATGTTAAAAATAAAAAAGTGAATAGCCCGGTGGTTAAACATTTCTTAGAATGTCATGATTCTAACCCAGGTGACCTAAAGGTTAGTATTTTAGAAAAAGTACATAGAGGTTTTTGCTCAGTTTGTATAAAAAGAAACTAATGCATAAAGAAAGTATTTACATTTGAAAATGTAACACTCTGTCCCCTTTAGGGCGGCATAATCTTGAATGTAATTGGAGGCTGATTGATTTTAATAATTTTGTATTTAAATGGGGGCTAACTGATGGTTTTATGTACTCTTTGAAGGCTTTGCCGAGGTGCTAAGACATATTAAAATTTTATACTTTTGCTGGCTGTTGTTTTGTGGATTCAAACTATTTTTTTGCGGTTGCTGAATTTTATTTTTCACTGCCTGCACATTTTGAGAACTATAAAGAAATGGCTCACAAACAAAAGTTGGAGCCACAAGTGTGGTTTGTGTGGCTACAGCTTTTGCTTGTGCACCGTTTTTTTGTGCTGTTGCTTCCTTTTTGTTTTGGCAAATCCCTTGTTTTTATACATTTTGAGAACTAGTTAAAACAGCCCAATTCTGAGAAGTAGCTGCTGAATTACCATTATCATGGAAATCTCTCTGGTCCCTCAGTTTACAATACCTTCCCCGGTTTTCATATTTTAAATAGTAAAGCTTCCTTTAGTGCAAAAGTCTCAAGGCAAATGATTATATGTCTGGGTCTGCCTCCTGCTCTATTTGCAGGAAGTCCCAAAGATTTATTTGCTCTTTCTATTTTAACGAAGTAAGTTGCCAGCCCAGACCATTCTGCCAGGGAGTTTGTACAAGTTTCATGCAGTCACTCCCCTGTAACCCTTATTAGTTTGAGGTTCTTCCTTCTTGCTATGTCTTCTGCATCCGCCTCTCTGATAGTTACTTCTTCCAGGTTAACTTCCAGGTCTGCTATTCAATCCTTTAGTGTAGCATTCTCCTTCTGCAGCACTATGATGCCATCTACATGAGCAGACAGTGCACTGACAACTTCCACCCTAGGCTTCATTGCAGTTAACTTTTTGTAGTTTCACTAACATTAGGAGAAAAGCACCATACAATGGAGGAACCGAGGCTTCCAAATGATCACTGCCAGGCCCTCCACACTCCATTTCTTTTTGAGTTATGCTTTGTATTTAGTCATCCTAAATCCTGTCTCTTTTTTGTTTTGGAGTTTCCCTTTTTTGGACTATGTACTATGAAAATCTGCCTATGCGGTTAATCAGACAATTTCCCGTAAGAATACACTGATTCTGTCATCAAGCTTTATACCCATCAAGAAAACAGCAGTTTCACACTTCCAGCAGCTATTCCATCATATCAGAAATCCTAATTCAGTGGATTTTTTTCACTGGAAGGGACACAAACTATGGACTTTCCTGGAGAGTTTATCAGCAGATGCAGATTGCTGTATGAAAACTCATCAGAACAGATCTATACTAATCAAACACTCTCAAGAAAGCATTTTAATATAAACAATATATATAAAGACATCCATTTGTGCTGGCAGCCTTCATTAGTGACTGTGTACTACAGCACAATCACAACAGCACAGGTGTTCCTCTTTCCAGCTCTCACTCTGTTCTCTCATTATGGTATGCAGGTTATTCTGTGTTATGGGTTGCACATCCTTCAGGAAATATTGAACCAATTGTAAACAACATTTAAGTTATTGGCTGTTATTCTAGATTAAAGCTAAAAACACACAAAACAGTAAATTTTCCACTAAACAAAAGGTATGAGAACCTCAGCACAGGTAGACAATATGTTTCCCTTTAATATAGTGTCAGAATGCAAATATCTGACTACCAACATGGATGTGCTGTTAGAAAGAAACATTTTCTATCAAAAACTGCTCAGTTAAAATCAAAGGGGTTACCTTTCCTATGTACGTTACAAGCAATAACAATGTTTCAGCTACCAAAATTAATCTTTATACACTGGAATCTACCACACACACATCCTTTTCCATCACATTACCAAATTGCAGAAGCTATTAGTTAGGGCATTACTTATGGGATGGAGAAATTCTATGAATTAGCAGAAAGAAATTATACATGGTCCACAGTGAGGTAGGTTTTTGGTCTTCCTAACTTACCTGCTTACGGGCAGGCAAGCAGTGGATGGTTCTTTTGTAGAGCAAAAAATGACACTGAACCTGTATGGATCATACCATAAACTCTCCTACTGACAGATTTCATAGGATCAAAGAACAATACCCATTTCTGCAAAGTCTGTGACCACCCATTTCTGCAAAGTCTGTGACCTGGGAGGGATGGATATTTTTTTTTAAATCAGGGAAAGACAGTTAAGAAAATGAGTTAAACCCATTTCCCGTTATTTTTGCCTATGGTATAATTCAGACATAACAGTGAATAAGAAACCAATCTGTTTGCTGAACTCAGGAGCAGCCTTAGATCAACTGGTGCCCTAGGCAAAAGGGTTCCATGGCACCCCCCACCACACTACCCAGTGCCCCCATCCTGGTCTACCTACACCAAATAAATACTGGAAAAGTGCCCCTGCTGGAGTGGCGCCCTAGGTAGCCACCTAGTTGGCCTATGCCTAAGGCCGGCTATGGCTGAACTGGACTGAAGCAGGGATTGTCTATGTGAAGCACCTTCTATAATTCCCCTTGTTAGTATTACTCTTTCCCTTACAGAGTTAAAGGATAAATTTCCTGAGGCTAAAATCACATGGTGGTGATATCTGCAAATGCGCAGTTCTACAGATTTATGCAAATTAAACTTTCCCCTCTGATGACATGGGGCACATAGGTTCATAGATGTATACCAGGCTATTGACCACTGGGGCCCTAAAAAGCCAAGCCATGCAACTCAAATGTGACCCACAAATTTGATTTCTATTTGATTCATAGGGGTGAATTACTGACTGCCTTTGTCCACCAGAGATGTAGGTGTCAGACCAGGTGTGCATTTCTGATTGCCCATCCATAGGTCCAAGTTGCACTTAAATTGGGATAGGGAGGATTTCTGCTTCGCACAGATGGGGGCCTGTTCCAGAGAATGGGAATTCTCTGAGAAAGATATCTGTCTCTCCAACATGTGCTATTTATGCCACAAACAAAATTTTGGTTTTTGATCTAGTTCTGATGCTGTTTTTTTTTTTTTTTTTTTTTTTTGTGGATATACAAAAGGTTTATCAAAACAAGGTCCAGGGATGTCATGTATGCCAGGCATTGTATTTAATCTCTGTATTGTTTTTGTAAGGAACATTTTGGAATGTTCCGGTTGCTGCATGTGTCTGGTCTGGTACATACCAAAGGGATCATTTATACTTTATGATGGACCTGATGAGGGCAGGCTACAGTACTGTGATGACCTCTCTGGACCTGGATACCATGCTCTTGCTTATAAGTCGAGCAACACAGAAGGATTTTATTACTGCTGGTCAAAGGCTAGGTTACTGTCTACATGAGTTCCCAGATCCCTGACAAGTGAATCAACTTTTAATTGTGTTTTATTGATGACGTAGTTACCTGAGGAGGCAGACTTCCTAAAAGGTACTATAATGCATTTCTTGGTATTGAGTTTTAAGCCATGGCTTTGGCATCAAGCATTTGTCTGTATTAGACCTCCTTGAATAATGTTCTCATCTTAGGAGGATTCAATGACTTTTGACATGGGGGTTTTGACGTTCAATAAGTAGATTCCAAAGTGGAGTGTGCCTAGCACAGAGCCCTGAGGCCTCTACTGGTGATTGGCTTCTTTTTGGAAGTGGCTTCACTGATTCTAACCTCCTGAGTCCTATAAATAAGCCACATACCTACCCAGCATGTTATAAAGGGTCTTATACATAGTTTTGTCAGTTCATAATTTTGTAAGTTTTACAATGGGTACTGAGTGTGTTTATGTAAGGTAAACTAATTCTCGCATGTCATATGTGTTGCTATTTTCTTTCTTATGTTATTCTCTGATACTGCTGTATCTATATTATTTGCACTGCATTTCTTTTGTGAACTGACATTTGTAATCTAATTTAGACTGCACTTGTGTGGTCCTAAACGACAATAAAGTTTATCTGAATTTTTGAATCTTTGAATCTTTGTTGACAATGTCCAAATGGGGTATTGTATCAAATACCTTAGCCACATCTAGGTAGAGAGTATGCATAGTTTTCCCTTCATCCATTGTCTTAGTGACCTTATCAAAGAAGTTTACCAGACAGAGTAAGCATAACCTGCCTTTGGCAAAGCCAAACTGGGATGCATCCAGTGTCTGAGGTCTCCAATGTCTTTGTTGATAATTTCCATGATAATTCTTTCCATGGCTTTGCAAACAGGACTAGTCAAACTAATAGGTCTGCAGTTTCCAGGATCTGTAAAAAAAGGTCTTCCTTAAGAAAGGGGATTACTATCATATTCCTCCATTCACATGACACAAAGCCTGTTTTAAGACTATAGTTAAATAATGACTCTAGGGGTCCTGATAAGTTGTATTTTAGACTATTCAGAAAGCCTCCTAGGATGTTATTGGGGTGCACTGTGGCCATGTTATTATCTTTAGTGAGTGCAGTCAGTGCATGCTCCCTAGTTATAGCTGGAGGAATTATGTTTGAAGGTATTATTGGGGGATGGTTGTGGATAAAGTTGGAACTGAATTTGTCTACTAACAGGTTCTCTATATCTCCAGGCTTGGTGAACCATTGCTGTGTGCTGCCCTTGAGATTACTGATATACATAGCTGTAGAACACATTAAGCTTATCCTTCACCTCTGAGGATATGTTAACCTCAAAGTTGGCTTTCTTTGACCTAATTAACCCTCTTAGTTACCTATTTACTTTGAAGATAGAGTTTTGACCTTTATGAGAATTACCATTATTATTTTACCATATATTTTTTTCATTTTGTTGTATATCCTGTTTAATTTGGGATGCCACTAGGATGGTTTGTTTCTGGGGCTAGTTATGGGCTTACTTCTGATAGGGAGAGCACCTCTATGCAGCCATTAACACAGTTATACAAAGTTTCTGAGAGCAATTCACATAGACTGGTGTGTTCTCAGGGTTTGGAGGGGCACTGAAGTTTGACAAGCCATCACTTAATAACAGGTAATTTGCTTTGGAATAATTCCTAACTGATTTGATTTTGAAGGAGACAGCTTTATGGTCAGACCTTACTAGAGAGGATGAGACATGGGGGTGGTACATCATTCTCCCATATTTTTGAACACAAGGTTCAGTACATTGAAGCCTCTTATGGGCATGTTCATTATTTGGTCAAGGTTGTTTGTATTTATGAAGTCTAGTCTCTGTTCCTATAGATTTACAGCCCTGTAGGATTCACAATCTATAGACGGGTAATTATAGTCTTCCATGAGTAGGGTGTTAGATTGGATGGTAAGTATCTCCAGTAGGTCTAAGTGTGCATTCTGAGTGCCTTGGGACATGGACAGGGATCTATAGCTGGCTAGGATATAGTACAGGACTTAGTCACAGTGATCTTCACATGGCAGAACTGCAGCACATCATCCTGTTTGACCACCCTAAAGGTATGCTTGTTACTGATTTATATTGAGACGCCTCCACCTTTAGCCTTTGTCTGTCCAGCTACTGGTCTAAAAGTGTGAAAGGCACTGAAACCTTGCACTACCAGGGTACTCTCTTCCACTTTAATCCATGTCTCCATAACTGCACAATTGTCTATATTCTCGAGTCTGAGGATGTTTGGGAGAGAGTGTAATTTTTTGTTTAGGCTCCTGGCATTTAGCAGTAACACCTTGAGGTTCCATTGAGTTTATTTTGCTATGTCGATAGGTTTGTCACTTTGGCATTGCCTAAAAAGGCACTATAGGGATGGAGAAAGCCTTAGCCAATATTGAAAAGCCTAAATGGGAAAGATACAAACCATCCTTGGCAAAGCAACATGGTCTGTTGACCATGTCATCCCAAGCTTTTAAATATTGGATCCGATTAGAATGACACCAGAAATACAGCCAGTTGTTGAAATCAATATTTTTTTTGTTCATATTGTGGCATATCCTCAGTGGCTGTAATATGCTGCTTAGTGCCAGGCTCATACTAGCTGAAGACACATAATCAAAAGCCGCATGATGTCTTTCCTGGGAGGTACTTCTCAGATCATTTACTCCCACATGGACTATGTTGGAATCATACTGGTACATGTGGTGTAATTACCTGAGTGCATGTGGGATTTGGTGTATCCTGACTCCAAATAAGCAACAAACAGTTATGTTCTCCTTGTTCAGCCTGGTTGCAGGAGCATCAGCATATCTTGCAATGGAGTCCATTATGATGAAAGTCCTGGGAAGTGTGCTTCCTTGCCTTAGGGGCTTAGTGGTTGGGTCTCCATTGACAGTGACAGTATGTGTGGTGTTAGGTATAATTTCTTCTGTGTGCCTTTAGACTTTCAGAGGCATACCTTTGACAACAAGTGGTCTAGGTGATCTTTGTTGTTTAGGAAGATTGCTTTTAAGTGCCTTAGCATATATTAGTCTGTTTGTGTGCTTCAACAACCTGATGTGCACTTGTATGTGAGAGTTTAGCAAACAATGTAATTGAGTAATTATACCTCTTGTATACTGTGTCTGATTCTTTAAGGATTAAGTGGTTGTCAGTAGACATGAGACAATTGCTACATTCTCTCAAGATGCCCATATCCACCATGATGGCTACAGAAAAGTTAGAAAATTGCAAATCCTTAATGCCCAGCCCTTTGATTTGTGAGCTACAAGAGGGTGGTGTATTGTGGTTAGAAGACTATTAAGGGTGCTTTGTTTGTGCAGACTAATAATTGTGCTTCATTGGGGCATATTAAGCTAATCAGTATTAAATTCTACTAACTTTAATGTTTTCACAATACCGAATTCTACTAAATCTGTAGGTATTGGTAATCAAGACCCAACTAGCTACTCTAAGCTTGTTAACACACAAGGTATTTGCACTATATTGCTGCTTTACAGGTCACAATTTTATGGATCATTCTACAAAGAAGCTTTTCTTTTCTTTTTAGGTATTTGCTACTGTACAGGGCAGTACTGACCACGCAGACGTGCAAAGTTTATAGCAGCACAGAAAAACAAAGACAAGATAACAAGCCCTCGGCCCAATAAATTGACTACACTAGCAGTTCTTTTGTGTATTTCCCAGCTGAGATATACCAGGCAAACACCTCCTGCCAAAAGATAAATAAACTCAGTCCTCCTGATGTAATTAGAAATGTAATTAGAAATTAGAAATTAGAATTAGCAATGCTAACACAAATCACTTAAACAACTAGCTGGAAATCCCTTACTGAAGTTAATTTCAAGTCAGTAATAATGAGAGGAACAGCATTTTTTTTTACAAAAAAAAATTCCAGGAAAGGTACACAAATGCAGGAAACAAAAGTATTACTGAAAATAACTTATGTGATTTAGCAACTGAAGTACTTAACTTTCCCTGGATGGCACTGGATACAAGTAAAAGACTTCTGGAATGCAGGCTTGGACTACAGGCTTTCCTGAGCTCCAGTAAATTGAGCAGGAGAGAGTATGTAGTAAAGGAGGTTTATTCAAGAACAATACTGGTTTAGAAAACCAAAGAAACCATGTTGGGTAAAACCTTGGTGCAGAAATAAATCCAAATGAAAGATAAAAACTAAAAAATGCACCAAGATAACACACAGCAAAACATTTAATCACAGCAAAGTACAAAGTGGTAAGCTCTTTCACAACCGAAGTTGCTTCATCAGATCAATACTGGTTTGTTGGGTGGACACTCAGTATCACAGATCTATGGGAAACAATGGTTGGGAAGAGTACTTAAATAGCTTACACAAAAGTCTATACCAATGGAGGGGGGGAGTGAGGGACTTTGGTGATCAGATAATCATAAGAGGTGGAGTACAGAGAGACAGCCTTATAAAACAACAGCAGCAATAAAGGTGGGATCAGGCTAGTGAGAGGCATACAATCAAAGGCAACACTAAATCTCTTTCAGAAACTAGCTTAATGCGTTACTGATGAGAGGCACTTTTCTCACTATCGAACTTCTACTACAGTTTAAGGCACTAGACTATGCAGAAATCTGCCAGTTAACACTGTTTATGGGAAAAATGCAGTAATAAATGATGAAGGCACAAAGTAGGAATATGCAGTTCTGCCACACCTGTGAATTAGACTACAACACTTTGCTCCAGTATGGTTTAAAATACAAACAGATAACTTCTGAAAGTAATTCTACTTGTGAAAATAAAAGTGTAGAATAAACAAGGTCCCAGAATAATCTACAAAATGCAGTCATATGGAACAGAGCAAAAGGGTACAAACTACTATAAACTATAAGTACAATTAAATATTTAAGCAGAATTGAAATAATTAAAATAATTTAATTCTCTTTCCTTTTTTTGAAAAGCTAGTTACTCAACAGCTCCACAATGCATCAAGTCTTGGATAAAAGGTGGCAGGGGATAGCACTGTGCTGGAAACAGGAGCTAGCTACACAACTATCCAATCAGATTAAGGCAATACTGGAGATCTTTCAGAAACCTTAGCTTAATGTGTTAGTGGGGGATTGAACAGACACCGAATGCAAGCAGGTAAATTATATGTGGAATATAAAAGCATGAAAACACAAACTAGAGCAGAGACAATTCTCCACTACTGAACTTCTACTATAGTTTAAAGCACCAGACTATACAGAAATTTATCAGTAACACTGTTTATGGGAAAAATGCAGAAATAAATGATTAAGGCACACAACTAGTAGCAGGAGTAGACAGTTCTACCACAAGAGTGAATTAAACTATGTGGCCATGACTTAGCAGGGTTTAAAATACAAACTGCATTTGCAAGTAATTCTACTTGTGGAAATAGAAGTGCAGAATAACTAAAGTCTCTGAACAAAGTAACATATGCAGTCAGATGGAACACAACAGAACAATACAAAGTAGTATCACCATACAGGTGACTTACATATTTAAGTAAAATTGAAATTGTGACATCCCTACTCTAGGCCAGTGATCAAAAAGTCTCATTCCTCACCATGAACACCAGTGAGGGGCGTTCACTTGGAATAAAAATGGATACACACAGTACTTTCATATGCAACTCTCTGCACCAAGCACAATCTCCCTTAACAGCACACAAGGAACACACTCCCATCCTGAGGCTGGGGTTCCCTCTTTCTCCCTCCAGGCCCCTAAATAAGACACCCACTGACACAGTCATAGTCCTCAGCTGAGTGTTCCAAGCCAAGTCCTCCACTGCCCTCTGTGTGAAACTAGCACTCTGTGTCCCTGCTCCAGACTGTAAGGCAAGTACTGCCACCAGAACACACCAAAGCTAGTTACTGTAAGGCTCTTAGAAGAGTACCCAATTATACTAATACAAATGGTAGTGTTTGACCGATGCAGCACAGCTTTCAGAACTGGTCACAGTGTCACCAAATAAATATAAGTACTCTCAAAGGTTAAAATATTCTCTAAAAGACCAGCCACAATAACATGTTTAAATACTTTTAATAATAAATAATAAAAGAACATGAAAATACTAAATAACTATTTACAATAAATACCAGAGTTTCAATCACAGGAAATATTAAAAAGACAAACACAGACAAATAGATTCACACATATACAGAAAAACAGTACTAACTAATCTCACTATACTTTCCTGACTGATCTAAGGAATTACTATTCCCTGATTACTTACTAAAGTGAGGCAAGATAAAGTGGGTGAATGACCTTTCTTTGTCAGGTTTCAGAAAAAAGACTGCTATGCGACTTCAGTCTCATCAAGAATTAAAACATAATTTCAGCACTGGATTACAGAATGATATCACATACATCTGGTCATCTGATTCTGGTTCCCACACTACCCCCTTTACTAAAAACTGAACTAGAATCTTACACATAGGTGTTACCATATACACAGACAGATATTTGCTGATATGTGTCCTGGTTTTCACAGACATTTCATCTCTGGCTGCAATCAGCTTGTTGTGCCTGACAGAAATGAGAACCATTACCTGTTGCCCTACAGCATACTCTCTAGCTCGAGCATTCCTGTCATAACATACATTTTTCTATTGTTGGGCTTCTGACAGGTTTTCCTGGCCCAAGACGATGAGTTCCCTGAGCCTTGTTCTGAGGTTTGAACATATGCCGCAACAGACTCCTTGTGAGATTCAGACTCACTTTCCCACTCCTCATGAATTAAATCTAGAGGTCCCCTCACCCTATGCCCATACAGCAACTCAAAGGGTGAAAAACATGTGGATTTCTGGGGCACCTCTCTGTAAGCAAACAACAGATGAGGCAAATAACTGCCCCACTCCCACTTAAACTGGTCTGCAAATGCTTGTAGCATGGACTTGATTATAGAGTTTAACTTCTTAACAAGACCATTATTCTGGGGATGGTAGGGGTGGTCTTCAGGTGCTTCACCCCACAGTACTTCCACAGACAAGCCAGAAGGTCTGACATGAAATTGGCACCACTTTCAGTCAGTATTTCTTTTGGGAAACCTACCCTGCTGAAAATCTCTAACAAAGCATTTGCCACCTTTTCTGCCTCAATAGAGGACAACACCACTGCCTCAGGGTATCTTGTAGCATAATCTACTACCACTAGGATATACTTTTTCCCTGTGGAACTTGGTGTACTCAAAGGCCCCACAATATCCATAGCTACCTTTTATAATGGCTCCTCAATCACAGGCAAAGGTATCAAAGGAGCTCTCACCTTGTCTCCTGCCTTGTCTATCTTTTGGCACTGCTCACAGGTCCTGTAGTACCCTGTTACATATCTGGAAATTCTACGCCAGTAGAAGTTCTGCATAATATGTCTGTTTTTGCGTTTTATGCCCATATGACCTGCAAAGGGAATATCATGGGCTATGGCTAGAAGCACCAGATGGTAGGTTCTAGGCACTACCAACTGCTGTACCCTCTCACCTTCTAGCCCTCCCTCAGTGGTCAACTCTCTATACAGTAACCCTTTGTCCCAGTATACAGATTCCCCCTTCTCTTGAGAATCAGGTGCCTCACTAGCTACCTGCCTCAGGCCTTGTCATATAGGGCCTGAGAGCTGAGCCTGTCTCAACGCTCTCTTTGTAACCCTTCCCAGCTCCCCTTCCACAGGAAGTCTGGCATCCTCTGACAATGGTGCCTCACTGTCAGCATGGGTACTACTACTCATCTTTACCTTTGCAGTCACTCTGTCCAAGGGAACATCAGTACCCACAAGCAGCTGTGTCTCAGCTTCAGTCTCACTGCTACAGCATAGCTTCCTCCCTGAAGTAACCACCTCACCAGCTCTGGCTGCAAGTATGCAGTCTGTCTAGGTCTCCCCAGGCTACCAGACTCACATGCTTGTCTCCTAGACTGACTGTAACTGCATAAGCACATGGTACTGCCTCATCCAAATCCTTCCCTATCAGGACATCTGCATGATGATAGTTTGGTATCCCTGTTGTCTCAAGACAACCTACTATTGGCATTTTGTCTTCCCCACTTACTGGCTCTCTCACCTTTTGTTCCCCACCTTGCCTCCATGGACATCTGTATGCCACATGACCCCACTGGTAGCATTCAAAACATTTAACCCTAGGTCCTGGATGTATACCTGGACTAGTGGCTTCTCCTGCTGCTGACAGATTCTGTTGGGGCAGTCTGTGCTACTCACCATGGGTTCCTTTAGACCCATGAGCAGAACTGGTGGTCCCTTTCCTGTGCAGGGATGACCTGCTTGCTAGGTATAGGTCTCCCTTCTTCCCCAACTCATCTGAAGTAGTAGCTAACCAGATCCTCATGTCCTGAGACAAAGTGCCAAGGGCTTGTTCCCTCACCAAAAGGTCTGCCAGCCCCTCAAAAGTGGTGACCTGACATCCACTCACCCACCTATGAAAATAAGTGCTCAGTTTAGAAGCATATTCACACACACTTTCATCTGCCTTACGTCTATGCTCACAAAACGTTTTCCTGTAAGTTTCAGGTGTTAGCTTAAAACATTCTAACAAGTGATTCTTAACAGCAGTATAAACAAAATATTCACAATCAGCAAGTTTAGACAACACACTTAATGCTTTACCACGGAGTAAGGGGGCCAGGAACCATACTAAGAGCCTTTGGTCAACATTATACTGTTTACATATCCTCTCAAACATATGAATGAAACTATCAAAATTATTCCCCTTTGTAAACTGCGGAAAAAATTTACTGACCTTTTGTGCTCCTAAGGTCCAGTTACTCTCTTCCCCATTACCTTCCATGACTCTGGTGAAGAGTCAGCATCTCCTTTTCTTGCTGCCTCTGGTGCTCCTTTTCCTCAGCTTCCAGGTGTAGCAGTTTCTCATTCTCAGCCAGCAAACATAGCGGGTTCTCATTGTCCTTACTCTCTAGACACCGCAGTCTCTCTGCTGCTTCTATTTCTACATGTTTGGTTTCCAACTCAAGTCTCTTTAGCTCCAGATGGATTTTTACATCCTCTGCAGAAAGGTTGAGCTGTCTATTCCCTGAGTGTGATACATCTCCAGTGCCAGTCTGATCTTCCTCCTGGTTGCTATTTTCTGATGCAACTGTGACCAAAGCTGCAATCATGTCTGCCTTAGTCAGGTTTCCATGCACTAGTCCCCTAGCCTGGCACATCTCAGCCAGCTGGCTCCTTGTCAGCTTTCCATACTCCTCTGCTGACATGCTGCCTGCTCTCCCTGACTAACTAAGCTAACAAAAGAAATAAAACAATTGTGATCTGAACTCTGAGTATTCACTGCATGGCTGATAAAGAGTATAAAACATCTTCAGTGATAACTGTACACAAGCTACAGGAATTCACTTTACCCACACCACTACAAGCCAATTAGTATTTGCCAACCAATTAATATGTAGTGTGGATATCCCACCACTGCCAAACAATTAATATGTGACACCAGTGCACTGGCCGAGCAATCAAGGAGCCTCAATCATCACCACTAACACCAGTGAAGGGCGTCCATATAGGGAAAATGATAATAAATACACACACAGTAAAGTACAATTTCCCTTAAGAAAATACAGAGATCACAGTCAGTCTGGGGCTTGTTTCTCCCTTTCTCTCCACGTCCCCAATAAGACTTCCCACTGGCACAGCTATAGGGTCCAGATCTCAGCCTAGTGGGCAAGCTAAATTCTCCAGCACCTTCTCTGTCCAACCAGTGCTTCGTGTCCCTGCCGATGTAGCTGACACACACACACACACACACACACACACACACACACACACACACACACACACACACACACACACACACACACACACAAACACACACACACACAAACATACACTTTGAGATAGGAGTTATATGCAAACACACAGACACTCCTGGGGAAGGCTGACACAGATTCTCAAGCTGTGCCCCCTTTCTGCCCAGTCTGAAAGGTTGTACCAGCTGCCACCACCCACTAATATCAGCTACTAAAACGGCCCTTAACAAAGGGTGTCCAATTATTACTGTGCAATATTATTATCCAAATGGTAAGTGTGACTGAACAGCAAAGCTTATTGGACAGTATCACTATATACATGCAATGCACTCTAGAGCTTAAATTATCTCTACACAAAACAGCCACAGTTGAAAGGTTTAAAAATATTTAATAATAATGAATAAAAACACAAGACAATACTTCTTACTATACAGTGCTAGCCAAGAGTTCAGAGTTCCTAGAGAAATACTTAAAATAATGGAGTAGAACATTTCTGACATCACAGAAAAAACAAACTAATCTAACCTTCCTATTTCCTAGCTATATCTAAGAGAAACACTGACGCCTAAGATCCTACTTACATACATATACAGGCAGAGTAGTGAGCTGAATATTCTCAAGACAAGTGCTCAAATCCTCTCATTCTTTCTGTCCTTAAATTGATAACACAGTACCACTGATTCATTTCAGATTACATAATTTCTTTCTGGTTCCCAGGCTAACAGAACTCAGAGGTTAATAGCCCTTTTGATCTTGCAGATGGTCAGGAAGCCAGAGCAATAAAATAAATTATACATGCAAATTCTAGCCATTAACTCTGGCCTCAAAACAATAGGCAGAATGCCTTTATCTAGACATCTCGGCTCTGAGCTTTGACATCAAAGAATTGACTTATCAGCTTTGTTACAGCAGTGTGCACTTTTGTTACATTTTTGCAGTTCCACATCTAACAGCATTTCCTTCCATTTAAGAGAACAAGCCTGTGGCTTACATTAATATTAACAAATGTCAGAATTATCTGCAACATTCTATCTGGCTAGGCTGGCAGCCTTCACCTATCTTCACAGGTATAACTACACCTATGAAGTATTTGAGTTGTTTCCAGTCTCTTAGTCTGTCATCATCGAATCTTATATTAGTGCATGAAACCCATTTTAGCCCTAATGAACTTGATAAACTGGGAAAGTTTGATTTTAAGGGGTTCGCACCTGCCACTAATTCTTCAGGTAAACTGAATTTGGTTACTATACTACATACAAGATGAAATGTCTCGTTAATCCATAAACATCGTTACATATATTAGAGTGTCTCTTACTATTATTAAGAATATATTATATTTCAGAAAAAAAAGTTCTCGTAAATTCATTTGAAAGTACTTTAGTACAAGTTTTTTTTCATAAGTTTTACATAAAAATAGTTAAAATGTCACTTGAAAAATTATATTGCCATTATTTTCTGTTATCCATAGCTCACATGTCACCCTTGCTATGAAGGTTAAGAGAAAACAAGTTCTATACAGAATCCCAGATGGTATTACATGTCAGCCTAGTTAGAAAAGTAAAGGTTCATCCAAGCTTTGAAATTCTCAGGCAGCTTTATCTCAATGTAGCAAAAACAGTGGTTGTACAAATCCTCAGGCAGCAATTTCTTCTTCAATAAATCTATCATAAGTCCTCCCTCACAAAACAAATTACATTTCTTTCCAGCTACATTATCCCAGTGAAAGTTTATGATGCTCTTAGAAGGATAAAGTCCAACTACTCTCTTTGAGTGAGCAGATACCCATGGACCTACAGCTCTGTTACATAATGTAGTCTCTTCAAGTAAAAATCCCAACTTATATTATATTAACCCATTGTCCATCATGCAACTGAGGTGCTCATTGATGCCCATTGGTACATGGCAGATGGGACACACACAAACTATTTTGGGTGTCAGTTTTGTGTCATTTCCCTGTGATTCTTCAAGGTGAGACACCATCGCTGGAGAAGGACAAGAACAGTGCTCCTTCTGAGCACAGAGGTGGTGAGTGGAGGAGACAAAAATCTCCTTCATAAGGATTACAGCCAAAGGCTACTGCAGGAGGGCTTTCAAGTTCCTAAGTACAATACTGAAGCCTAGAATAGTTTAGCCCAGGCTGTCACCCATGCCACTGGCATCCCATGCCCAGGGGGACAGTAAAGTGACATGAGATGACATAATACTTACCTCCCAGGTTGATGGGAAGTAGGAGTTGCACAGCAGTCCCCACCTATGTACTGTGTAAGTAGATATTTTCCTAGTTATCGATACAGCTTGCCATGGCATGCCTTCCAAAAATATAATACAGTGCTCTGTTTGTCACTATAACCCCTGCAGGTATTGCAGTGAACAGTCAGCTGTACAGGTGGAGACTGGAACACCTAAGAGAGGACCGAGGTGAGTAGCTATGCTTCAGAATATACATCTTTTAATATTAAAATCTGTATAGATGCATGTCCATACAGTATGCCTTTCATAAATCATGGGCATTTCTGTGATGCATTCCATGGTTCAAAGGTAGCAAAATGTTTAATGTTATTTGTGTATGTCTGCAAGCATCCTGCTATAAACCTGGACAAGTGGGTCAAGATGTTATGGCTGTGTTCCCACATTGTGGTAATGCCGGTGGGTTCTGTTAGCCCTTGTACTTTGTGTTCTGATTATTTTTCAGTTGAGGTGTCTCCCTCAAAAGTAAACTGCAGAATTAGACAGAGAAAAAAAAAATATATATATACATGTATATATAAGCTATATTTTGTGGCTGTGTAAACATTTGTGTCACAGAAAATCTTTGTTAATATACTTGTTTCCTTTACTTATAATGAGTGAAGGAAATGTATATCTGAGTAGCATTTTCTCATCCCTGTGTGTAAAGTTGTCTCAGATATCCCATTATTGTGCTTCATGTTACAGAGTCCTGTTAGCTTGACCAGGTAGCTCATTATGATAATCATTTGCCTTTCTGAAAGCAGGAGGTGATGTTGGCTGTGGTTTCAGATCCCCCTCTCATTTGTCTGTGGTAACAGCTAACTTAGATTGTGAAGTATATTTGTTGTACACTGTATTATGTGTAGCTTAACCATACGGCAAATGCATATCAGCTTTATTTTTTTCTATGTATTTCTCTCTTCCCCACCATATTTGTCATTATCCTTTCTATTACATACTTTTTTTCTTATCATGTTGGTTCTCTCCATTTATTTAATTATTCAATGCAGTAGTATCAAGGCCTGTACCAGCCCTCATGCAGGGCCTCTTGGTTCCCCACAGGTTGCAGCAACAGCAGTGTATCTGCTACCATCATCACCAGAAGCACCCAGCATATCTGATTTTAAGCATCACCACCTGCCAACCTATACCTCCCACTCCAGGTACCCCTGAACCAGATGTTGGGACTGTTGTACATTTCAGTAGCAGTGCTAGTGGAGATGATGACTTCTTCACCCATTGCCAGCTGCCAGATATTATGGAGGAGATAAGTGATAGAAGATTAGATGCCTGAATTGTCCAGATGGCGATCCTCCTCCAACAACTCCTTGAATCACGTCCCTGTTCAAGTCTTTCTCCACTATATGAAATGGGGCACAGTGGTAATGGTACCTAGGGAGGTGAGTAATCTCCCCCTAGTTTACAACTGGTGAGGCATGAAGCTGAGGAACCCCATTCTATTCCCTATCCTGGTATTCCCCTCCAATTTGTGTGAATGCCCACCTCTTTTCATTGTACAATCCTTCTCTCAACACCATCCTCCCCTGTGTTTATCTTATGTCTCCATTATGCCAATGTGTTCACTTACTCCCAATGTATCACCACACAATCTCATTCTGTCTTATCTGTCTTCCCCTACTAACACAACTAAGTCTTATCTTCCACTTACTTCCTTCCCCAACTTACCTTCCCTTTATGACCCTTTATGAATGAAATATGGTCAACTATCCCCAAAAAAATTCTCCCCAGTCTTTCACATCTCCATCCTGCTCATTCCTTAGTGGTTAGCTTTATGTCCTACCCTCTGCTTGCTTTCACTTTCAGTCTCTGTCTTAAAGTCTCATTTTCATCCTTTAATCTGGTCAAAGAATAGATCGACACTTCTCTCATGTGTCCATGTAAGACTTTCATATCTTACTCCTTTTCTGCTTTACTGCGAGTGGCATATTATGAAGAGCACCTCCAAAGCCCACATACAGCAGATGAGCACTGGTATTGCTCAGCAGCTGACATAAACAAAACTGGATATGATTGCCACATTTGAGCAATTCTATTTCCAAAATATTACACTGTCAACTATAAATATGGCTTGTGAATTTACACCACAAAGATTCTATCTTGAGGAATCACTGTTGGAGATTGTATTCATTCATTCTGCTAGTGTGGGGCACACAAGTACTGTGTGTTACACTGAAGGCTTTTGTTTGACTGCTACTACAGCTCAACCTGTAATTGGAATGCCTTGGAAAACACAAATGGTGATTTTTTTTTTGTTCACCTCCCATAGTAGTTGCATATGAGAACATCATTCCTAAAGTAGGGTGATGTTTATATGACCTATGTATTACAGTACAGGTACAGCGGACAGACTCTGATGATGTTATCACTTTTGTTATACTTTTCTCCTTCACATCCATATATGTTTTGTTCTATTTTTTTTTCCTTTCAGATATTTGATGTTGATATGAAGCAGCATCCAGACCAACACACCTGCCACCATGAAGGTCTGTTGCACAACCACCACCGCTGGCTACTACACTGTGTTTGTTTGTCTGGTCCTACTACCTACACTAATCCTCCTACCTTAATCTTAATTCTCTTACTATCTTCCCCATCTTCTCTTCTGTGTATCTATATTGCCATCTCTATCTATCTATTTATCAACACCTAGTCAAACGGACACAATTCTGACACGTTTGGTCAACACCATTTTGTTGACAAAGACAGGTGGTTGAAAGGTGTGTGAGATCAACAGTCCCTGGGTAGGGAAATATTCCATTTCCCCGGGGAATGGGTGATCTGGAGTTACTACATATAATTAGCATGGGGTATGGGGAGTGTAGGGGGTCTTGCCTTCCTACAAAGCACTTGTCATTGATTTACTCTGCTCCAAGGTAATCTTCAGAACATGTGCAGAACATGTTAATATTTGATCATTTCACATTTTGACACTGATCTCCTGGGCATCACCATTGTGTCCATTCAATCAGGTTTCCAACATACATATATATCTTTGGTTATATATCTTTGGTTTCAAAAACATGTAAGGACAGAAGCCTCCTGCCTCTGAAATTCCCCCACATAACTTCCTTTTCTTGCTGCCACTGTGCAAAACAGATCACACCGAGCGATCTTTAGGCTCATGCACGATGGAAAGGCACTGCAGCTTGTGCTTCCCTGTAACTGCACCTTACTCCTTCATGCGCATCTTGCAGTTCATGCTGCAGTTGCAGGAAGAATATTTAATGAACTACTAGTTGTACACACTTCTCTAGCTGCATTCATTATTAATTAGCATGAGAGCTTGCATGCACAGTAAACAGAACAGGACTATCTGATGCAATGCTTCTGAATCCCAGGTACTTTGCACATAATGGCTTGCAGTTCTCACTGCCCCAAATAATTCTGCTCCGGATACTGTCACTGAGTTCTATGTTATTATTAATGTCTGCATTAATAAATATGTACTCAAAATCACAAATATACAGGAAGAGATAAAATGTTCAGCAATAAAAAGAGGCACTTCTTAGCTTTCAATGATTACCCTCATTATATAAACATATATATTAAATAAAATGCAGAGATTTATTTTCCTTTGAAATATTCATGATCTAACTACAGTAAACTCTCAGTTAATCATAACCCAAACAACTGGCAAAAAGAATTGAAGAAATACAGTACAATTTTCATGTGTTGCACTTTCTCTGCTCCCCCAACCCCCCCCCCCCCCAAGCAGAAACATACTTTATTTTTTCAGAGTTTTAAAAAGGAAGACAGGAATAAATTCCCTCTCTCCCCAACCTGAGAATAAGTCAAACCAAACAAATAGTTAACTGAGAGTTTACCATATGAAGAACTGAGCATGGTCTGGGAAAAATGTGAATGTAACTGATTACAGCAAACAGTCATGTGATTACCCAACTATATATATATATATATATATATATATATATATATATATATATATATATATATATATATATGCATGAGGATATTACTGCTCACGTTTTATACAACTGCATGAAACACAAAATATTGTGCCTCTTCATCAGGGATTAATAAATCTGAAAAAAAAACACATCTAAACCCAATGATCACAACTGTAAACTGTGCATTCACATTTATGATTATCACTTGTGTTAAAAACAAAAATTATATAAAGTGGATTTTTAAACAGACATTAATATCCAATCTGAGAAAAAAGTACTGACCAGGGGCAATGAGACCCGTTTGTACCATACCTCCTGTGGTTTTCCATTAGATCATAAGCCTTAACAGGGTGCAGTTTTTTTTTTAATTATTATATGCCACACACCCATGTGAACTGCTTGACATTGACAAAGAAACTAGGTAAGAAGAGAAAACCCATTTTAAAAGTGACATACAACACTATTCCATCTTACAAGAAAGACCTAAAGTTGTAATGTCCATCTTACAAAAACATGGAAAGAGTCCAGGCCTAAATAACAAGATAGTACAGTTGTATAAGTTGAATTTACCATAACAGTAGATGTTTGATTGATCATTGCTGCAGTAGACTTAGCGAAATGGGTTATATCCTGCAAAGTAAGTAACAACTGTCCAGCTTCCTAAACTTTCACATTCCCAAACTGTCAAGCAGCTTGAGCTGAGATGACTAAAAGACAAGTTTGGGTACAAAGCCCTTCAGATCTTTCCTGCCAGCAGAAAGGAGGAGGCTAAGCCCTAAAAGGACTGTAGGAAAACAAAGCATAAATGTCCACACCCTGGCATAAAAACATGTCGAAAAACAAGGGTGAGGGATGGAGCAGCCACTGCAACAGCCATCATTCAAATATCTAATGTTATGGTGAGTTCAGCCTGAACAACTGTACTATGTTTATCATATTGATCACTTTTGCAGTAGCCTAAGCTATATGGGTAGAGTGCCACAGCTAACTATACATGGGAGGTGGAAGAGTAGTCCAGGAACCTCTGGAGAATGTCCTAGCAAAGCCTGATCTAGACCTAGACAAGTAATCAAGCATATATTGCTTTGCAAGAGTATGTACAGAGGACAAAGTACCACCTTCTAGAATATTTCTAGAATCCACCCCTTTCCAGAAAGCTACAGATAAATTCAAAGCACTGGTAGATAGGGCCTTTAGCCTGCCTGGAATAGATTTGTTATGGTGAACATAACAAAAGGTAATAGCCGTAGACAACCACGTAGAAATAGTCTATTTTGACACAGGTTGTCCTTTATTCTTATCTTCACCAGAAATCCACAACTGATCCAAAGATCTGAGAGATATAGTTCTATCAAGATAGTACCTGAGTTGTTTGTGGATATCCAAGGTATGGAATATCTTTTCTCCCTCATTTTTAGATTCAGTAAGAAAATGGCGAGATGGATCGTTTGGCTTAAAGAAACCTTGAATACCACTTTACGCATAAAAGAAGGATTAATTCTCAAGGAAACAGTGTCCCTATGGCAATTAAGGTAGGGTTGACTCACTATAACAGCTTGCAACTCAGATAACTTTCTTGCAGAGGTCAGAGCAATCAATAGAATTGTTTTTCATGTTAAGAACATCAAGTCAGCAGATTAGTTACTTCAAATGGTGCAAGTGTTAGCTTCTTTAACACAAACTTAAGATCCCAAGGAGGGGCCACCAACTTATTTGGTGGCCTCTTATGCAAAACCCCATTGGCCTCTTATGCAAAACCCCTTTCAAGAATATGTTGACATGAAACTGCATTGAAAGAGGAGGATCTATGAGCAGACATGTTGAAATGGATCATAAATGAACCTTAAGAGATGAATAAGAAAGGCCATAAGATGGCAACTCACACAAATATTATAAATCAGAGAACAACTAGCCCTGAATGGGTACTGATTATGTCACTGGCACCAACTAGAACATTTTTTTCATTTGTTAATGTACAACTTTCTGGTAGCAGGCTTTTTTGTCTCCATAAACAGGTGCCTAAAAGAAATTAAGACCTTATCATCCATCACTCAATTGAAAATGATTGCTGTCAGAGTGTATCAAACACCCCTGTTTTTGTTTGAATAGATCCAGTAAATGAGGAAGCTCGTAGTAATTGTCCCTACCCATTTCCAAAAGAAGGGAGAACCACAGCTGCCTAGACCAGAATACTGTCACCATAATGATTCTGAGGGATTCATTCTGAATCTTCAAAAGTACCCTGGATATCAGTTGAATAGGTTTAAACACATGCAGGAATATTCCCCTCCAAGGAAAGAAAAATCATTTGTCTTCAAGGCCTTCTTGCAAAGAGTCTTGGAACTGAATCTTATCAGTTGATTTTTCAAAGAAGACACAAAAAGGTCTACATGAGGAACTCCTCACCACTTTGAAGATGTCCCGAGGCCAAAGGTGTTTCAGAAAGTTGAGTGTCTTGATCAGGCAAGCACCTCCTAGATATTTATGTGCCTGCAACTGTCCTTGGTGTCCACACCCCTGCACTTTTATCTCTCCTGAGACTGCTACCCAAGCAAAGTCTGAAGCATATGTGGTGACTGACTGCTTTGGTGCAAGGAGGGAGAAGGGGAGACCTGCATTTAAGGATATCTATTGTCTCCACCAAAAGATTTCTATTCTGACAAATCACAGCACTGGAATTTGAAAAGATAAAAGGTGTTGATGCTGGCACCAAAGAGATTTCAGATACCACTGTATTTTTCTCATTCAGAGTCTGGCCAGTGGTATAATGAGAATTATAGATTCCATGAGATCCAAAACCTTGTTATATTCCCTTACAGTCACTAAAGTTTGAGTGTAAAACCTTATAAAGATATCTAAATAAAGATCTATTTTTTTTCCCTGTGGAAGAAAAGCTCTTTGAATTGAGGTGTCTAATTGACATCCCAGGAACACAGTCCTGTATGAAGGAGTCAAGAAACACTTCTGTTCTCTTAGAATCCCACCTTGCATAAGAGATCTCTCAACAAAGACGAGATTCCTGATTTGAAAAAGGCTCTGTAAAGATAAGCAGGTCATCTAAATATTAAAAAATGTGGATATCCTGTAGCCTACAATGAGCTATAACTGGAGCTAGACACTTTGTGAACACTCTTGGTGCAGTGGAAAGTCCAAAGGTTACGGTAAAAAACTCATAATGTGATCCAGACATACAAAACCTTAAGAAACATCTGAAGTCTGGATGAATACGGATGTGATGGTATGCCTGTTTTATGTCTAGTGCTAGCAGGAAACTTGAAAGACGAAGAAGAGGTAAAAAGTTGTGAAGCAACAATTTTGAATTAGGGCACTATCACAAACAGGTTTAGGAATTTCCTCCCACTGCCATCTAAAATCTTGATGAATGGAATTCAGAACCCATTTGTTTGAAGCAATCTGTTGCCAAAGAGGAAAAAAAGGATATTAAGATGCTCTTAAAGATGAAGGGGCCAGGGTAGGAGTTGGTCACAAAGTCTGTTGAATAGTCAAGAAGACATTTTGCAAAATATGCAGACAAACGTAATTTATTAAAGACTTCTTGAAGTGCGAAAGATTACATACACTTTTCGTCAGGGCTCCTGCCCCAACTTCCTCAGAAAGAACACTAACCAACAGTTAAATTACGCTATATATATATATATATATATATATATATATATATATATATATATATATATATATCAATTACTCAATTAACCTATTAAATAAAATTTTTAAACTTTTAGAGTAACATAAACTTCGTTAATAAATTTGATCCTAAAAATCTAATAAACTAAATGTGTAAGTATAATTGATATATAATTTATATAAAAACAATATATAAACTTAATGTTTTCTCAAAATCAAATCTGCATGTGTATATACATAGTAAACGGTACCTATAGTACAAATATAAATATGTTCATATATATATGGTATGCATATAAAGTATATGTATATGTATAACAACATCGTGAATCTAAGAAAAACAATGTTATTCAATATTCTCTATGCATTTCTTATGCACTATGTCCTACACTAATAAACAATGCTCAATAAATATTACTATGAGATTAAAAAAAGGGTTTTAAATAGGGCTTTAAATATAATCTAGAGGAACCTACAAGTGAACCATGAATATTATTATTCGTGAATGCATCCAAACTATAAATGTGTATAAAATCAATGACTTTTACACAATTTATGATACAATTAATAATACAATTTACAATTACACAAAAAAATATGTATACTTTAAGTTAAATTCATGTGTTAAAACCTTAACATTTTTTTTAAAAAAGCTATACAAAGTTATATAAAATATGTAAACTATGTTGGTTTAGCATAGACAAAAACATATACAAATAACATATTGTGTTAGCACTAATACAATACATTACCTCTCCAGGTTTTTTAGTCTTAAAATACATTTAAGAGAACACATTTCATTTATACCAGGTGGCCTACATGCATTGGTTCTAAGCTGCCAGATGAGTTCTTTCCTTTCTAATTCTTTTCTAATTTCTAATTTCAAAGATGGAAGAGGGTTCACGATGGGTTGAAATTAGAAAGGAAAGAACTCATCTGGCAGCTTAGAACCAATGCATGTAGGCTACCTGGTATAAATGAAATGTGTTCTCTTAAATGTATTTTAAGACTAAAAAAACTGGAGAGGTAGTGTATTGTATTAGTGCTAACACAATATGTTATTTGTATATGTTTTTGTCTATGCTAAATCAACATAGTTTACATATTTTATATAACTTTGTATAGCTTTTTTAAAATTTTTTTAAGGTTTTAACACATGAATTTAACTTAAAGTATACGTATTTTTTGTGTAATTGTAAATTGTATTATAAATTGTATCATAAATTGTGTAAAAGTCATTGATTTTATACACGTTTATAGTTCGGATGCATTCACGAATAATAATATTCATGGTTCACTTGTAGGTTCCTCTAGATTATATTTAAAGCCCTATTTAAAACCCCTTTTTTAATCTCATAGTAATATTTATTGGGCATTGTTTATTAGTGTAGGACATAGTGCATAAGAAATGCATAGAGAATATTGAATAACATTGTTTTTCTTAGTTTCACGATGTTGTTATACATATACATATACTTTATATGCATACTATATATATATGAACATATTTATATTTGTACTATAGGTACCGTTTACTATGTATATACACATGCAGATTTGATTTTGAGAAAACATTAAGTTTATATATTGTTTTTATATAAATTATATATCAATTATACTTACACATTTAGTTTATTAGATTTTTAGGATCAAATTTATTAACAAAGTTTATGTTACTTTAAAAGTTTAAAAATTTTATCTAATAGGTTAATTGGAGTAATTGATATATTTATATATATATATATATATATATATATATATATATATATATATATATATAGCGTAGTTTAACTGTTGGTTACTATTCTTTCTGAGGAAGTTGGGGCAGGAGCCCTGACGAAAAGTGTATGTAATCTTTCGCACTTCAAGAAGTCTTTAATAAATTACGTTTGTCTGCACATTTTGCCTTCTATTTGTTGGACTTAGGTGGTTGCTGGCTTTTTTGTGGATTTGGAGAAGTTTGTCTTTGTTTTTCTTCAGTCTGTTTCAAGAAGACATTTTGGACTGTCCTTTGTTTGGGGAATTTAGCAACTTCTTTTTGGAACCCCTTTGCCATTCCCTTTTAAATGTTGGTTTACGTGAATTCTGTTGAGACCATTTATTCTGTTTTCTGACAAAAACAGAAGAGGAGAAAGAAAATCCTTTGAACAATTCAGAAAAGGGTTGCTGAAAAAATATTAGAGATTCCATTAATTAGCTTTCCCATTTCATCTCACTTTTTGATCAGCTCTACAGCACAGGGACCAAACACTAAATCTCCATCAAAGGAAGAATTTAGAATCTCGTTTTTATCATCATCTGGGAGGTTCTGAGAATGCAGCGAAGCAAACCTCCTTAAAACAGCACAAGTAGCCCTGGAAGAAGTATCAACAGAATCCTACAACACACTACAAACAGTGAATAGTGACATGTGCAAATGAAGAAGAAAAGTTTTTTAAAGTAGATTTTACCTCACAAGAAAAAAACTGCAGATAAAACATTCCTCAATTTCACAATTTTTCAAAACAAGCTTTAACATATAAACCTGATAATTCAAAACTCTGAAAACCAAAGTTGTAGAAGTATCCATTTTCCCTATACCTATCAATAATTTTCTCAGCCTTATCAGAAATAGTAGGCTTGGAATTAACACAGTGGTTAACAGCAATAGGATCAACTAAGGCTATAGCTGTGTGCAGGCTTGGGAATAATGTAAAAATAAATAAATAAATAAATAAAAGACTGAGGAATGTTATACATCCTATCTGCCTTTTTAGGGGCAGCTGGCTGCCTAACAGGAAAATCGTAGACAGTAACACACGCATCCTGTAAAGGTGACAGATTAGGAGGAATGGATATAGGTTCTGGAAAATCCTTCTACAAAACTTGTACTATTTTCTGAAGAACGGAGAACCTTTAGTATTCTACCACTGATAAAACAGGCACATTCTAGCAACAGTCTGAAATAAAAAGAAACTCCACAAGAAGAGTAAGAAACTAAGCTCTCCTTTGAGTCTGAATTAGAGATCTGAGGAAAAAAACTTAAATTTGTCCATGCATCTTCCTGTTCAGATTCAGAATCTTGAATCTCTACAGGATAAAATAGGACTCCATCTTTCTTTTACAAGAAACTACATTACAAGAATAATCAGTAGCATGAACTAAACCATGAGTCAAATCCAGAAAACGAATTCTGTCTAAAGAAAACTGAAAAGGAGCAGATACATGCCTGATGTTCTGTTTCTTTTTGACAGGAAAAATGAAGCAAACTGTGTTACCAATGCCAGCACCTGCTTCCCCAAAGATGAATACAGCATTCTAGCACAACAAGGATACCTTCCCTCCTCTATCTCCCAGGACTAACAAGAGTTGCTCTTCCTCACCCACTAAGCGGACAACACCAGCCACAGGGTTATGGCTAACCCCTGGTCCATAGTGGTTGCAGGTGCTACACAAGAGGGATCAGGGTCAAAAGATTAGTTATTCAACAAATGGCTACAGCACAGTCACCCACCTGCAGCTCAGGCAAATAGCTAGCCTGCAGTGGTGACAAAAGCTGTTTGCTTAACTTTTTCTTTTTGTGGCTGCAAGAAGGACTAATCAGAACCAATAGTCTCTTCCATGGTCAAGCCAAAAATGGTGACTCTTTCCCAAGGAAGACAAACAGCAAATTCTGGTAAAACTACCAGTCCACAAAAAGTACTTTTTTGACAGAAAAAACATGGTAAAAAGCACTTTCAAACTCTATGCCAGCACCACAAAGGAAAAATAAACACAATTTCTCCACAGAAAAATGTTTTCAGTTACTTTTAAACAGACAGAAAAAAATGAGTGTTCCATATAAGATATATTACAGTCTTGAGACATTCCATTAAAACACAGCACTCCTAGCTTTAAAAAAAAAAAAAAAAAAAAACTTTCCTGAAGAGGAAAGTAATAGAACATCAAAATATTTAAGAAAATTGAAAATTTTCCCCCCAAAGTTAACTTATATGCCTAGCAAAGGAAAGCTCAAGCTGACTATCAGTCTTCAAAAGCCTCGGCATACTCTCCTGCAGCAGGAAAGCTCTGAAGGACTTTGTGCCCAAACCTGTCTTCTAGTCAGCTCAGCCTGAGCTGCTTGGCAGTTTGGGTGCATGGAAATTGTCCTAAATCTCTGGAAGCTGGCAGGCCATTATATCCTTGACAGGGTATAACCCATGCAGTTAAGGCTACTGCAGCAGTGATCAATATGATGAACATGTATATAATGAAACTATAAGGTCAGGGAATTCAAAGCTAGTGGCCTGGAGTTTGTTCAAGCTCTGCCCCCACTCCCCCCCAAAAAAAAGATTTTTGGCTAAATATGCAAATCCGTTATAACACCTAAATGATGTAACCAACAGGATTAAGCAAACTGCATAAGATATATACCACACTAACATCCTGAAACTAAGGAAACAAACATAGACCCATGTATTAGTTTAGTAGCAGATTTGATGAAGAAAGAAAGAAATCTTCCTGCATGCAATTCATCTATCTATGCTACAGAAACAAAAATAAGGTAGTGTATGTTAAAAAACAAATACATGTTTTGAGAACTACCTGGCAGCACAGACCTGATTTAGCTCCATATTAATGGCATCCTAGGGTAAAAGTTAACTTAGAGCCTTACAGAAAACCAGAGTCATAGAAAAAGTCAGTGCAAGAGGAAGTACACAGTCATGTTTAAGAATGAAGGGTGCATACATCTTAATGTCTCAGATCAAGAAATCTGGACAAACACATAAATAATGAGGGCCAAAGGACCACAAATAGGCACAGTTTTTAAATATTGCTCTTACAAATTTAGGAAGTTGACAGAATTACAGGTTTTGAATTAGCATGAATTTTCTGAAGAGAATGAAGTATGAAATTGAAATGTCTGTCATTATTTCAGACTTCAGTCCTCAATGATATGCCAATGATTTGCCAGAAAACCAAAATTTTTATGAGGAAAAGATCAAAAGCATAATGTAAAAATTTGGACATTTGAGAGGTATGGGGGTGTAAAAAGCAAAAGAAATAGCCGCAATCCAGTTCTAGAATGATTTTAGTGTGCTGAACGACATTTCATAACTTGAAGGCTTTCCTATGCCTAGGGTTGATGAATTAGTAAAAATGCACTGGAAGGCAAGATTTTTGGCCATATTAGATTTAAAAAGGGATAGTGGCTGATCCCTCTAATGGCTAAAGCCTAGAAAAAGAAAGCTTTTTCAACAACATAGATCATATTCCATTATACCTTCTTTACTTTCAGGTTACATGGTAGCCCTGGAACATTTCAGTCATAAATGGACAGAGTCCTAAAAATGTACTTGATATAAGCTTCCAGGAACATTGTCATTCAGATAATAATTGACTCAGAGGACTACAATTTCCACCAAGCTAAGGTGCAGTGTGGAGTAGACTCTCTGAGACAAGCCATGTTAACTGATAATCAATACAAAATCAATTTAGGCATGACATAGATAAAATATTTAGGGCATGCCATTTGATGGGGTTCTATTAGGACCCAGAAAGAAAATTTGGAAACTATGAAAAACTGACCTACTCCTTGCTCCAAGAAGCTTACACAAGCATTCTTGGTTTCTACTAAAGATGTGCAACTCATTCTGTATCATTTGTCTGCAGTCTCTAGTTTGGCCTTTCACATATGTAATCAAAAGGGGAAGATGCCATGTAAGATGAAGTGGGCACAAGAGACAGACAATGTTTTTAATCACTGAAGAAAAGTCTGAGTTTAGAACTGTATTAGCCTATCCGGATCTCTATAGGCCTTTTATTAATATATGTCAATGTATCAGAGATAGTATTAGTGTCAGTGGTATCACAGACCTTTAACATCCCATTAGTTTTTGAGGTAAAAGTTGAGCAGAGCATTAGAAGATGAAAAGCAGAACAGCTGATTTCTGTGATGCACAACTTCTGCATGTTGGAGTGCTGTATTCCACATCTGATATTTGTTGAATGAATGAAAATTAAACAGCGAACAATAATTCTCTTAAATTTATAGATATTATTAACAGAGTCTCATTCTGTGGAAACAGAAGTATTTATAAGAATGTCTGACTTGCCGATGATGTGTAAAAAATTACTGTTTTGGGTTTAAATATTATGGTTAACCTTTTATGTCACTTAGATGGTGTGATATAGGAAATGGGCATGAGTGCAACTTATATATATAGGTCTACTTTACATGGTCGACTCTTCAGAAAGTTGACTTTTATATGGCCGTGACCATATGATCGACTTTCGAAAAGCTGACCATGTAAAATAAACACATAACACACACCAAACACTTGCCTTTCAAATGTTAACAGTGGGGCAAGCCCCCATGCACCCCACTAACTTAAATATACCAACTTCGAGATCACACTACAGTGCAGAAGTGGAAATATTCCCATTCCGCACTGTACGGAGATAGCAGTTCCCCCATGGTCAACTTTTCAAAAGTCGGTCATATGGTATCAGCCATATGAAAGTCGACTTTCTAAAAAGTCGACCCTGTGCAAGGGACCCATATGTGTGTATAGATAGATATATATGTGTGTGTGTGTGTGTGTGTCTGTGTGTGTGTATTAAAGAATTACATTCACAACTAAGAATTTACACTGTTTAGAGACCATGCTCCAATGCTGTTTCTGAACAGAAAGTAGGATGGAAACACAAAACTAACTAAGTGTGCACTTTTCCTGCAATGGCTCACAACTCATCAGCTGGGTCTGAAACTCAGGTTTCATACTATAGGGGTGTGTGCTTCTTTAAAACATAATTTAAGTTTATTGGTAAATAGTTGACAATCAGTCTGTAGACTAGTATATGCCTTGCCAATAACTAGACAGTGACCAAAGGTGGGAATCAAACCCTGAACCTTGTGTTTGTGAAGTAAACATTTTAAATGACGTGAATATTTTAACACAGAACATTCACTTTATGTATATATATTTTTAAGCATAATGTAGAGAGGATTCAAGGATGGTTTTAATCATTAATGAAGTAATGGTGTAATTAAATGTTATATAAAAATAGGGCTGTAACCTCATCAAACCAGAGAACATGGCCTCTCATAAAAAACAGTCACCTGAAACATTGCTTTTGGATGATAAATTGTTGTAAGGAAGAATCACTTTTGGCTATCCTAAGACCTGTGACCATTTTATACAGGATTCACATTGTACTGCAGCAAAGTACAACTGGGCTATGTTCAAATTGTGCTGATTGGTGCTAAGCTGCTATTAGTTGTGCTAGTCTGTGTGTTGCTATTTGCCTCATGCTCACACCTGTTCATCATATAAGATTCTATCTGTAAGCAGTATAAATATCTACCAAAGTTGTATGCGTTCCAGTCCACTGCATGGAGTGAGCATCGCAATGTCATTCACACACACATACAAATGCAGTCCTCATATTGTTAGTAGAAAACTGTCATATGCTACAGCTCCACCAAAGCCTGGAACTCTTAAAATTAGGCATCAGAGAAAGCGACTCAATGCACATACTACATGCACCTTTTCATCAACATATCATCAATAATACGGCACTTTTATATCTAGCATGCATAAATCAGCTGCATGAAACATCCTAGTAACTGGTCACTCTTTTGCTAGATAATACATTGAACCCACATTCAATAGGATGTACAAGTATAGGATTACAGTCAGCTGATGCCTGGGAGCAAGATTGCAGACATTGCAAGGTCCCTTTGGACCCTCTCCACCAGTAAGTATGACTATGACATGATAGTAGCCCATGTGAGAGTAAAGGACCTAGCATAAAAACCCATGAAGAACATGCAGAAACATATGTTGGATCTTGCTTCACAAGCTGTAGTTAAAACCAACACTGTAGTTCTGAGAATGATGTCTAGGTTAAAGAAAAATATATAATTGGGTTCAACAACTGGATAATTAACTGGAGTTATTCCAGGTAGATTCAGTTTGTATTACCCTTGAAGAGATCAGAAACAGTCCAGCTTACTTTATAAAAGACAGTGTATACCTTTCTTTCAATGATAGTATGCTCTCCTTTGATAATCACATCATCACAATGGTCAGGAAATCCTTCTACGTGGCACGCCTCATCACAAAATGTTTCTCAACCAGAAAAAAAGAGGTCATTGTTCCCCTCTACTCATTACTCATTAGACCCATTATAGAGTACAACGCCCCTTTTGTTATGTACCTCACAAGACATCTACAACAACTGGAAAGGCCACAAAAATACCTCACAAAGAGGATTACTGGCCTCAAACAGATGCCTTATGCAGACCGTCTAAAAAAACTCCAGCTTTACTCCGTCATATATCGCCTGCTCAGAGGCGATCTCTGCCTAACATAGAAAGCTATGTCAAACCCTGAGCTGTTGGACATGCTCCACTTAAAGAAATCCCCAATCTAGGGACCTAAACCTTGTCACCACAATAAACAGAACATGCTGGAGGGATAGATTCCTGTCCCAGAGACTTCCCATACTCTGGAACAGACTACCTATCTATGTCAAACAGAGCTCCTCATTATCACTCTTCAAGAAAAATCTTGATGACTGCATGGGTAATAGGAAATTCACCCCAGGCATCACTTCTGTGGTTCTGCTTGACAGGGGCACAGGAAAATAATTTTCTTGGGTGGCGAAAGCCAGGGTACCTTTTTGGCTAGGTTTGTATAGGCCCTAGTGCCAATAGCCTAGTACCTACCTATGAACCTATGATTTCCACATACTGCCCGAGGCCTTTGTTGCCCGCATTGTGCCTTTTTAGGCAAGGCACATCTATTGAGCATCCCATCTTCAACACATTAAATTCAAATTGGGCAAAACCAAGGTAGCTCTTCTCAATACTTACAGATAGCAATAATCACTGAGCAACCACTTTTGCTGAAGACTGCAACTGGATGTAACTGAAAAATTAAATGCATATCCTTCAAAATGAATTAGAACAGGTCAACACCTTGGCCACAGAAAAAAGGCCTTAATCTAAATGCCTAGAAGTGAGGTATCATCTCCTTAGGAAAACAGCAATATGTTACAACATTGACAACACCCCATTTTCAAGCAAGATTGATCTAAGCACCTTGGCTGATAGCTGCCTCTCCTTTGATTACCACAAAGCACTGTAGCTAGGAAATAACTCTATATTTCGGAATTAATTGCGAAAGGTGTCTCATAAAAACAGTGAAGTCACTGTTTCCCTATATTCTGCTCTAGTCAGACCAATTACAGAATAAAGCTCACTCTTTGGCAAGTATCTAGGAAAACACATTAAAGAATTTGAAAAACTTCAGGGGTTCCTAACAAAAAAGGTGTGAAAAATATTAACTGCCATGTGGTATAAGAAACCTTGTCCCTATACTCCATGTCATATAAGCTCTTGCAGGAACATCTGTCCTGTTATCCCTGATTTTCTTTTTCTTGACAGGTCAAATAGAGCAGTCAATCCTAGAACTAGAGATCTCAACTACAGCAGGAAATATGTAAAACAAGGAGGAGGGACAGCTTCACCACCAAGCTGTTCCCACTGCTCTGGGATAGGCTCTCCTCAAAAGTCAAGCAAAGTGATTCCTTGTTACCTGAAAAGCATAGTTTGAGAAACTGGATGTGCAACTTCAAATTTACAAACCAACAAAGTCAGGCAAAGTCACAGATATGAACTTTAATAAAACACATTACTATAATGTTATCCTCACAAAGACAATACTGAGCCAGATTTTTTATTTATTATTTATTTATTTATTTTTTTTTGCTTTGTAAACGATTTTGGATTCTTTTGGCATGGGTATCTTATCACGTTTTGGTTTTTGATAATGTTAAATTTACCCCAGCACTATTTATTGGGTAACAGATCCCCTGAGGGTAAGTTATTGGTACAATGCACATATACACTAGTCGAACTATCATGTATATCTTATGATACAGTTCTGTGAAGCAATCAAGAGGTGAGGCACTCTATAGGACAGCATTTTATAAACAAAAAAAGAATTATTGGACTGTTTTGTAAGTAAATGTTACACTTTTTGTGGGGACACAGC